>NC_087157.1:9337500-9540000 GCF_035594125.1 Scylla paramamosain | reverse complement strand
AGAGTGAGTAATCCTCATTCTGGTTTGCATGTCTGATATGTATTACCTTGCACTTGTCTGAGCTGAAAGGCATCAGCCATTTCTCAAACCATTCTCCCATTTTCTCTAAGTCTGATCTGAATATTTCTACACTCCCAGAATTGGCCACTTTGGCCCCTAACTTCGTGTCATCCACTAACTTCGCAATTCGGCTCACTATACCAACATCAATGTCACTGATGTATATTATGAACAACAGCAGGCCTAGGACAGATCCTTGGAACAGGAATCCAGTTCAAGGACACCTCATTTATAACTACACATTAACGTTTATCCTCTAACCAGGCCTCTATCCAGTTTGATACTGCTCCTGCAATACATAGAGGTCAAACTTTTGTCATTAACCTCTTGTGAGGCACCTTATCAAAGGCTTTCTGGAAGTCCAGATAAAATATGTCTATCGCTTTATTTCTATTGTATTCTTGAAGCATACCTTGGAAGAAATCTATCAGACTAGTCAAGCATGATCGGTGACCATGCTGAGATTCTAACAGCAAGTTGTTTCCTTCCAGAAACTCAGCTATTCTATCTACAATACCTTCCAATATCTTTCCTATGATGGATGTCAGTAGTTCCCCAAATTTGTACGATACCCTTTCTTAAAGATAGGGGTCACGCTTTCCCTCCTGCCAGTCTCTAGGAACTTCTCCCATCTGCAATGACTTGTTGAAGATCTCAACAAGGTAGGAAGACACCTCTTCTTGAACCTCTCAGAGTAGCTTGGGCAAGAATCCATCTGGACCAGGAGACTTGTTAACACAAAGCTTTTCTAGTCTATGTAACATTTCATTAATTGTATAATGGATATCCTTGATAGTGGCTCCCTTATGAACCAAGACCAGTTCACGAATTGCACCATCTACTTCCTCAGTGAATACTGAAGCGAAGTGGGCATTGAGCATAGCAGCCAATTAGAGGTCTGTATTCCAAAGCATTCCATCACCATCTCGCAATGGATCAATTTTGTTTTTTACAGGCTTTCTATTATTGACATAGCTAAAGAACTCTTTTGGGTTAGCCTTGCAAGATGCAGCTATCCTTTGCTCCTCATCATGTTTTGCTGCCTCTACCAGCCTCTTTACTCGCCTGCGCAAGCGAGTATATTCTTGATGAGCAAAACCACTATGGTTTACCTTGTAATGGTGATAAGAGGCTTTCCTTTAACTTATTGCAATTCCTATCTCTGGTGTGAACCATTTTGGTTGCCGGCATGCATCTCTGACTACTTTATTTGGCACAAACTGAGACTGCTGTACCATGAACCAATCTCGGAATAAGTCCCATGACTCCTGAATGTTAGAGCATACTTCAATCTGCATGGCACCAATACCCTCCCTCAAACCAGCAAGATCTGTTCTCCTGAGGTCAGGGATGATGCACCTATTGGTCTTTTCTTTAAGCTCAGGCATGTGGAACTTAAATCTAACAATGTAGTGGTCACTTCCTTCTAAGGCTTCATCCACGAAAATGTCATGTACAAGGCTGTCCTCAGTTGTGAACACTAGATCTCTTGTTGGCTCTAGTACCCACTGTGTAAGAAAGGCTTCATCAGCAGAATGGAGAAGCCTCCTGCTTTCAACGTCACCTGTTCTATCTTCCCAGTTGATGTGACAGTTGAAATCTCCAAGGATAACTGCCGTTTTTTCCGATCATATGTGAAATTTCTAAATGCATTTCAACATCCTCTTCAAGGCACTGGTGTGGTGATCTGTATACCAGAATAAATCTATAGGTTTCATCTCCTAACTGAAGGTCCGTGCAAAGTAGCTCTTTCCCTATGTCAAAAGTACATTCAGTGGGATCCAAGTTTTCCAGGATGTATATGGCTACCCCTCCCCCTCATAATCATTTCTATCTTTGTGAAATAACCCGTAACCAGGTATTTCAAATTCTCCGAAGTAATCACGGCCACTTGCATGGATCCATGATTCTGTTATTGCTACTACGTCAAGCCTTTCTGTCGCTAACAGAGCTTTGAACTCCAGCATCTTGTTTCTAATGGACCTTGCATTAAACAGTATGACAATGAGGGAGTCTCATCTATCCAACCACTTCCTCTGCCTTACTCGTTTCCTGACTAACTTGAGACACACACTACATGCAAATCTTCTGTGTCAGAGTTGGTGGAGAGAGAGAGAGAGAGAGAGAGAGAGAGAGAGAGAGAGAGAGAGAGAGAGAGAGAGAGAGAGAGAGAGAGAGAGAGAGAGAGAGAGAGAGAGAGAGAGAGAGACCAATAACACAAAACCAGGAGACACATGAACACCCTCAGTAAAATCATGAACACCTCAAAGAAGTCATAGATTAGTACTGGATCCAGACCGCATGAACCATAGGGTGAAAGCATCATGTACTAACAAGAGGACAAGACAAATTATAACATGATACTGTATAGCATTTTCAACCATTCTGACTGAACAGGATATTACTCCAAGCAAACCCAAAATGTAGATGTTTTGAGGTATTGTTTGCATGCAAAAACAAGATTTTCATGTGGGTGGCACTTGGCCTTGTCACATTACTCACATAAAGAGGATGAAGGGAGGGATCAGTTTATGTGGTGAGGAAAGGAGACAGAGAAAAAGCTTGTGTGACTTTGTATGACAGGTGCAGCAACTGTATAACTGACTAGTAATGAGTTATTGTTATCATTACCATAAATATTCCTTACAGAGCAAATCCTCACTGTTCTCTCTATGAAAGTTGCACATTCAGGAATCCCACATCTGCCTTATTACCTAAAGCATAGTAGGAAAAGTGGATTTGAGTGTCATTTTTTATATTGATGGGAGACCTGTCCTGCCCTACCATTACACTTATTTTATTATCTATAGTGCAGGTCAAGGCACCTTGCCACAACAATGACATCCTGTGGCTTCCATGATCATACACAACAACCCATTTACATGAAAGTTTTCTTCTAGTGTAAAACAGTATATGAAGAGAAAGGTAATGATAAACATCACTATAATTTCTTCCCTCTTCAAAGACTGGCATGTGACCCAGATATAACATTATACTGACCCAATGGCAATCACTTTTTTTTCTGTAATATTTATTTATTTCATAAATAGCAATTTTGTACTTTCTTATAATTCCAATAGGGTACCCTTATCATCAGCATAGAAAGTCTGGTTCCATGTTCATACAGGTAAGCCTTAGTCACACTAAGGTAACTCACCTAGCCTCAAGAACAAACGTACCAATCTATTACTTTGTTATTCTCCCTCAAGGTTATGTCAGTGACTCTGCTGTGATGTTTGTTCATAAGAACCAGCTGTTACTTACTCTGCTGTTAAAACACCTCAGAGCCACATTCCGTATCTTTTTTGGTTTACCTAATGGTACCTCACACCTGCCTTTACACTATCATCTATTCTTTCCATATAGCCAAACTAACAGTTTTCCTATTTTCACTGCTAAACTGATAATTTCTGTCCCAAGATTGCTTCTCAATTTCTCACATATCTGCTGTTCATTCACATCCATCTCACAATGTTAATTTTTTTTTTTTTAAATGTCAAAACAATGTAGATATCGTCCAACTGGTTCATAATGTATGGTTGTATAATACACTCTATAAGGGTGCTAGTTCCTCTGATTCCATCTCATCACCGATAAACACAACCACACGACCAACTTGTATATTTACATGGCCCGCTGTGAATTATGAATACAAAGACTTTTGTACCATACTTATCTTCCCTTGGAAGTTCTAAGACCTTAGCGTAGACACACAGAGATAGGTAAATAAAATGATGCATACAAAAGAAGCAAATAGTCTGAGCAACTGAAATATACATATAGATGGAAAAGTAGAAAGCCCAAATTTATATTTTTCTTTTTTTTAACCCTCACATGCAGAATACTATACAGTGACCAAGCTCTTAATCAAGCTGGATTTCTTTGCACACTGCAGCTCCAACCTAGTATTCAAGTTATGGTATACAGTGTAAAACCTACAACAAATAGCAAATGCCTCAAGACTCATAATTATTCTACTCACCGGAGGAAAGGAGTTTGTTGATGCAGGTGCTGGGACGGTGGGCTGAGCAGTAGAACCCAGCACAGTGGTAGTGGTTGGTGGGGTGCTTACTCTCAAGGGTAGTGGCAGTTGAGATGACCCCATGGTAGTAGCCGTTGGTGGGGAAGAGAGCGAGTTGGACAGGGCTGGCGAACTAGCGCTGGTGACACCCCCAACTGTAACAGCATTCATAACAGGAGGTGCCGTGACCACTGGCACTGTGGATGGGGCAGTCACAGAAGGGGCAGAAGGGACTGAGGGAGGTCTAGGAGGCTTTGTTCCTGGCACTGTTGGTGTCCGACCTTTACGGCCCTTGCCACCTTTGCTAGTAGCATCCTCTACTTCAATTTCATCCTTGGGCATCGCTGCCACTTTTCTTAAAAATATCTTTTCTAGACCCTGTGCCATAAACACTACGTCCTCACCAGGCTTATTATACACATAGCAATTAGTAAACAAAGTGTTGAAGTCTTGTATACACTCTTTGGCACTCCAATAATATTTATTTTCAAGGCGTTTCTTAATAGTGCCCAGGTCCATAGGGTGCTTTATTATTTTGTGGTAGTCAGGTAAATTGAGCTTCATGGCATCCACTGGCTGGCGAAACGGCCAAGCAAACTGGTGTTTCCAAACAGTCTTCATCACTTGCTTCTGGATGTACTGAAGCTGATTTGTAACACGTCCAGGTCTATGAGATGGAGGGGTGAAGGGAGGCTGTACAATGTCATTAATGGGATCTATGATAGGTTCCTCTCTTGGTGGGGGCTCAACTGTCCCTCCCACCTTAGGGGGAGAGTCCACCTGCATGCCCCCTCCGTTTGTCTCCTCCATGGTTATGTCTCTGTACAATGAGAAAAAAAAGTATTAAAGAAAAGAAGTGGTAATAATTTCAACATAATTGTTGTAATTTTTAAGATAACATGCTTGAAAGAATTAAGGATAAAAAATCAGGTAGATCATTTATGTTTTGAAGAATATTCATTAAAGAATATTGTACCTACATCAACATGCCAGTGAAATTTAAGGACAGTATCAAAGGGGAATTATGATGGATTGAGATAAAACTCCTAGGAATGACCACTTATAAAACTAATAAAGGGTTTAGGAATCTTAACACTAAAAATACACACAATAAGAACGGAACCCAAAACACAAATAACCACTAAACCTGGCACCCTTAAATCTGTAAAGAGAGAGAGAGAGAGAGAGAGAGAGAGAGAGAGAGAGAGAGAGAGAGAGAGAGAGAGAGAGAGAGAGAGAGAGAGAGAGAGAGAGAGAGAGAGAGAGAGAGTTTGGGATATTTTAGTTCCAGATAATCATTTTGCAAACAATATCAAGTACAATGTATTTTTATATCCCCATTCTACATAGGCACCTTACTGGTTTCTCAAATAATCACTAGCTGCAAAACTCTAGCTCTTAAAACACAAAGAAAACATATATAGACATTTTATACAGAACCAGGAAACTGTAGTGTTTGTCCAGTTTTTTCCCTGGCAAATCCAGTAGTATAGACCAATTCTTCAGCAAGGTAATATGGTTAATTTTCATGCAACAGGCAGTGTGTGCAGAAGCAGGATGCAACAGGTTGGCAGCTTCACTTCCTCACATTTATTTCAGTTAAACAATGTATTCATATAGCCATTAAATACAAAACAGTTCCACCTAGTTTCATCATACAGTTTTCAGGATCCCAAATTCTCTGATTTCTTCACAGTGCAAAAGCAGACTGGAAATAACAAAGGAGAAACAAGGTCATCCGAGGTTATATGCTTCATCATGTCATCTGTCACTAAAGCTACCAACATACAACCTTTGGCTATGTATAGGTGATGAGGTATACTTTTCCTATAACACAGGCAATTTTCATATATAAATACAACTTTTTAAAATCATTTAGCATATTTTGCATCCAGTTTGAATTTATTATTGTTACACTATAGACTGTTCAACAGGAGCTTGCACTTGTGGCCAGCAAATTTGTTAAGGGAAACTGATAGACTGTTTAATAAGATGAGCATTTAGATAGTTTTCAAGCATTACTGCCCCCATTGGTCCTGATGCAATTACATACATGAAATATGGTCAAATATTGTTATGTATATAGTGATATCCTAATTTAAAGAAAAGGTTAGCAATTAGCAAAAGCTTGTGCTCGCTGCCAGTTGCTTAATTTACATGACCAATAATTTGTAGGTACATCATTTTGCTAAACTGCATGTGAAAACTTCTGCTGAACACACTAATTTATAGCATACATAAAAAGGCAGTCACTGGGGAGACACATGATTCTAATCCTTCTGCTGTTGAATGTACATAATTAATAAATAAAATAAATAAATAAATAAATAAATAAATAAATAAATAAATAAATAAATAAATATATATATATATATATATATATATATATATATATATATATATATATATATATATATATATATATATATATATATATAAACAAACATTTGTTTAGAGTAAGTTCGCTATTTCCTATTTACATTTGTGTCCCTACCATTTAATTTAAAACAGAATGCTCATTACCACATTGACCAGTGCAGTACGTTCTTTGAGTTTAACTTCTTCATACCAGTGGATGATAACAGCATAATATGAACACTGACATGTACATCAAATCAGACCTCCTTTTATGTATTTTATATATATATATATATATATATATATATATATATATATATATATATATATATATATATATATATATATATATATATATATATATTTTTTTTTTTTTTTTTCTTCACATCAGTGGACTTTAATGAGGCCATTCTAGTACTTTAATGTCAAGCAACACAACCACATGATCATCCTTCATTCTGTTACCTAAGTACCATGCAGTCTGTTAATGAGGGCAAAATCCAACACAATTCAACTTCTCTGTACACCTGATATCTTCTATATTGTGTTTAGTAAGGATTAAACTCCTCCAGTAAAGGCTAAGATATGAAGGAATGTGATTGTGAATGTTAAAGGTGAGGCTGAGGATGTATGGATGTCTTGTTTTGGCTACCAATTTACAAGGGATGTCAACCTGATTCAAAGATGGACTGGACTGTGTCACATAACACACCTACTCATCTATATATGATGAATGCCAGCAAGGTGTTAATTTAACCATGATATTTATACAATGAAGTTAATGCAAACTTTACACAAATCCAGTTGGAATAAATCTAAAGAATTGAAACTACAGAATCATAATTTCAGTAGGTCGTAATGATAAATTTCACAGAAATTGAACACGAGAAAATCAGGATTTTGCTTAAATCAAAGATCTGAGTAAGAGTTTGTTTCCCTCAACATGGTAAACACAACTTTGGCAAGCCTCAAGTTTTTGTTTTCATATGATCTTTTATCCAATTTAGTTTATAACTGAAGTACATTTGTTGCTTACTGCATCTACACCCCTAAACCATCTCATACACTAATGCTACTATACAGAACACTGAATTTCTTTACATATTATAATTCTTATGCAATAGGTGGCTTCAGTGGCTTTACATTCTGTAATGTTTAAGCAGCAGGTTGTGTTTAACAGCAAAGATAGCTGTAGATCTCTCCTTAAAAAAAAAAAAGGAGTGCCAAAACAAAACACCACATCTAGCCTACCTGAAGGAATGAAAATATAGGGACCATCTCCAATTCCCTTAATTTCTTTTATATGAAACTGAACAACAGACATGGTACATTGTGACTATGTAGTTCCAACCTAGCATATTGCCATTCTTCCCATTTATTAACTTGAGAGAGAGAGAGAGAGAGAGAGAGAGAGAGAGAGAGAGAGAGAGAGAGAGAGAGAGAGAGAGAGAGAGAGAGAGAGAGAGAGAGAGAGAGAGAGAGAGAGAGAGAGGCATAATGAAACTCATATCATTGAAGAATGGCCACTAATCCACTAAGATCTCCAACTCAAAATAAAATTCAAGAGGCAAACCACATTAGGCATGCTCATTTGTTATTTTGTTCCTACACATCTTAAGAGCATAGCATTGCTAAATGTGCATGTCTAGTGACTTTCCATCTCTAAATTCATGAAATGGAAGTTCTATCACAGTGCTCCATGACAAAACAAGTCTCACTCTACCAAAAAAGACCCTAACATCCAGCTGACATATATACATTATAAATTATCCTATGCTGATACTAATTATACGGCCATACGGTGTCAATATATCAATGCTGTGCTAGAAGCACAAAGACTTTTATCTTTTGGTTGGGGGAGGGAAGAGGGAAAAAATAAAATAAAATGAAACAAATATACATACATAAATGAAAAGAAATAAATAGCTTGATAATTGTGAAAACAAATGGAGCTTACCTCAAATCCTGTACACTATTTCTATGAAGGGGGAGAGAGAAAAAAAAAAAAAAAAAAAAAAAAAAGAAAGAAAGAAAGAAAGAAAAGGAAAAAAAAAATCTGCCTTCTCTCTCTATCCCCAAAGGCAGATACAGGCCACATCCACCCACCAGCCAACCAGAGCAGGTTGCAAGAGGCAGATGGAGCAGCAGCACGCTGCACAGTTGACTGAATTGTATCCCCACCTTCAACAAGGATTGGTATTTTATCTAGTGATTGGGTTCTACTGAACCAACAAGACAATGATAAAAATCAGTTTTCATATTACTTGCCATAAATAAGCATACTTATCATTTTTTTTTTTTTCATCTTTAAAAAAGCCTCCAGGTACTATGAAAGCCAAGATGTGGCTACATCATGAGTAAACGATCACAATATCCTGTTTTAAATATTTTTGTATATATTTTTCATGTTCATAAAGATACTTTAAGGTTTTCAATTATTTTTTCTATATGGTAAACTAGCTTACACGATTTTCTTTAGTCATTTAAACTTAACAGGAAGAATAAATTGGGGTTTCAAATTCATGTATTTTTAAACTGATAAGCTTTCTTTATATCATGAGTTATGGTTATCCTTAGGATATTGATAATTTCCTGAATGTTAGAGCTCCTTTATTAAGTTGAGTTTTCAAGTCATTATATTCACTTTGATCTGGTGGATACAGGCTTTCATTAAAGGAAAAGGTTCCATGGATATACCTGTTTTCCTACAAATATGCCTTTCACCAAAAAGCATTTCAAGAACTTTATTACCTCATGTATTATGAAGAAACAAAATAAATAAAATATGAAAATAAAAAAAATAAACCATTATCATTATCCCACAATTACAGTACTTCAAATTGTGCCACTGCAATACCTCTTGTACAATTTAAGGTCATTTTAAAGAAACTGCTGCTACAACACATTTAGCTACAAAATCAAACGTCATGAAAACCAAACAGAAAAGCTGTATAAAAAATAAAAATGAATTAATTAATTAAAAAAAGTGTCTGATCCTCCAGCTGAAGAATGTTTATACAAATTATGGATGTTCTCTAAAAAAAGCATATGATCCATCTCAAGAGAATTTCATAAACCTACAAGAGTGAGGAATGAGATAAAGAACCAAATAACATAATCTTCAAGTTGGGTGGCTGAGAGAGAGAGAGAGAGAGAGAGAGAGAGAGAGAGAGAGAGAGAGAGAGAGAGAGAGAGAGAGAGAGAGAGAGAGAGAGAGAGAGAGAGAGAGAGAGAGAGAGGATGGGCTGGATACCAAGAAAAATTTGTGCCTATGCCAAAGAAATAACAATAGTAATAAATATGGGCTTACTAGAGGATAAATGAAGGCCATATGAATAAAAATTATATTGATAAGCAGGGAGAGCACCCACTATCAAATTCATGCAGCAAAGCACACAAATCTGAGCACGAGGAGCATTTACACTGGAGAAAAATTATTATTAAGCTTACAAAGTGGACAGAATGAGCATGATAATGATTAAAACCACTAACTTGTTGAGAATTCTTAACTAAATGTGTGCAGGAACTCATAATTTCTTGGGAACACAATCCATAAAAGTAAGTAGGCTATGTCTCTTTGTGTATGTCATTAAAGATTTTGCTTTAAAAATATTAAATTAGGGAATAAAACCAACACAATTCATAACACTATGATGAATCTATGCATAAAAAAATAATTTTCATTTCGACCAACATAGGCTGAACTACAAATGTGTGGTTTAAAAGGTAACATGCATGTGTCCACAAACTCTGGTAGCACCCTTCTTGCTCAGAAATTACATGTCTTCTTTGAGCAGCAGTCTCTATTACTTGTCCAATGCAATTTCAGCAGCACTGGAACATATTGGTTAGTTGTGGCTTCCAAAGTGTGTATGTTAGATCTTCAACAAGAATTGAGAAAATATAAGCAAAATAGATAAAAACTGTTTTATTCACAGATCTTAAAGATATGACATGATAGGCAACATGATTAAATGTAAACAGGAATGAACTGATAATGATAATAATATTTCTGCTAAGAATTTCATGTCTTAATTAATTAATTGGTCATTACCAAATTTTTCCACTTCCATTTCATCACAGATGTGCCAGATGTAAAAATTATTCCATTACTTTGGAATACTACATGGCAATCCTCTCTTCCTTTCAACATTCATCATTCACTAGTAATGAATCTACAGGTATACACAATGCCTCCAACTATTGGTGATTAAGGCATGCTATTCAAGTCAATGAGATCAAGTTCAATGCCTGAGCTACAAAGGAATGCTTTCGGCCAGAATCTGCAGACTGAAATTTAATTCCACAAACATTACAAGTAAAAAGCTATAAATTCAGACAAAACTTGATCATCCTGTGTCATGTCCATAGATAGGGTATTTGAAAGATGAGCCATTCAAAAATTCTAGAACTACAACTGCATGCTATTTCCATTGCTTTTAAAGTGTACTTCCAAAGGCATTATAACATCTATAATTTAGCCAATATTTGTGACATGACACCATAACAATGAGAGTGAAACATGGTCAAAGATTCATCTTTCATTACACATCAATAGTTATCTACACAGTTTTATAAGTGTTGGTGAAGGAGATTAGTAAAAAGAACTTTGCTTGATGTCAAGTTTGTAAATAGGTTTAAAAGATTACCAAGAAAATTATAAACTCAGTTTAACACCATCTGTATCAAAGGTAACAGTACTATTACAGTAGTGATAACTTGCAAGGATATATAAAAATTAAACTGACCAGATCTCAAGTAAATGAACACTGTAATAGTTAAGTACCAAAAGCAATGCTGATTACTGAAAACATTAATGGAAGACATGAATGTGTAGACACTTTTTGTTCCATTTTAGGCATGCAATGAAGTAATGCTCAAAGAAATTTATAAGAAGATAAACAGTTGGGTCATTATGAAGCATGATGGCATGAAATAAAATAATTATCATGGAAAAGTAAGATAACACGCAATTCTTACATACCAGCATATGGTGGATGCTGTGGCTCTAAAAAGACAGCCTTCTATAAAATATAAGGATTATTGAAATACGTACTTGAGATGGAGAGTGGAGAGGAAGGACTAGAATGTAGTACAAAGATGAATAAACAAAAGCAGCTGGAGACTCTTCTGTCATGGAGAAGTGCCAAGAATGGGTCTTAAGAGAGTATAGATAGGTAAAGTATAATTTGAATACAAGAAACTTTACTAATAAATGGTACAATATATACTACAGTTTCAAAGTATTTACCATCATGCACCACATTTCAATTACTAATTACTGGTAACATCATATGATTATTGAAGTTCAAATGTATCAATAATCCATATATATATATATATATATATATATATATATATATATATATATATATATATATATATATATATATATATATATATATATTATAAAAATATTGTTACAAAAAGTCAACATTTACAAACAAAACCTCAAATCTACCATAACAAAATGGGTAATATTCTCATAAGAGAAAATAAGTTATCAACTTAATACATCAATAAATAACCAAACCATTAATATTACAAAGACAGAATGAAATACAATTAAGAGCAAGAAAGATCCGACTAGTAGCAAAATAAAACAAATGTCCAACATTACAAGACCTTTCAGACGAGGAAGTTTTACTGTTAAGCTACAAAAATATTAACAATCTTACAATTCCTGTATTTCACACTGCCATCAAGATATTGTAACCCTGCTTCTGCATTTTGCCTTGAGTGCATGACTTCTGACAAAATTGGAAAGACAAATATGTACCAGTCTAATTTTGAATAACTCCAATACAGCAGTTGAAGCCAGAAGAGCAAAGAATGTGCAAAATTTTGGTAACCCTGACACCACCAGCAACTTTTGTACACACAAAGAAAGTACACTAACTGTCAATCCATGTGGCTCACCACTAGCTTTTGTCCCTTTTCAAGATTCTTCCTGGTGCTCATCCCAAAACAAGGTAATGGCCTGTATTGGTTTTGAAGAATTCTACAAAACCAAGCATAACAAAACATAAACTAAAACATTATAAAGCAATCTCATCAAACTTTACACCTCTACCTTTAATATTAATTCCCTTCCCTATATTGCACATTAACATTTACTTCATAGTATACTGCAAGGTTTTTCATCAATATTCATCCATCTATTAACCAAAGACACAAGATCCTAATCAATAATAATAATAATGTTGTGGTGCAGTCCAGGAATTCTTAAATACAACCATTTCTTTGAAAATGCATACTGTACTCTTTCAGTCTATGATGAAATAATGTTTTGTATGCCTTCCCAGAATCAATAATAATAATTAAGTAAATAAATAAAACAGTAATAAATGAGAGTTGCAAAGTTATTGTCTGTTTGTAAATTAGGTAATAAAAAAATCTACAATGACTTTTCCGTTACAAATAAACACTGCAACAAAATCCATAACATAAATGCCAAACAAGAAATTTGCTTTTACCTATTCGAGGATCCACAGTAAATTGTGGATTACAATACCATGTTCCAGAGACTGTTAAAAGCTGGCAAAAACAGACAAACACTTGAAAAATATTAGTTTTCCTTTACCCAAAAGTATGATGTGCTTCATAATGCTTCACAGGGTCATCTGCCAGCTTGTCCACAAGGACCACCTCACCTACCAACAACTACCATAATTAAACCTATTCCATATTCCAACTAACTTATTCCAAACAAACCAAAGCCACAAAGCACAGGCCATGGCAGAAAGCACCTCAAGTTTCCATCAACATTCTGAATATGCACAAACTGGTGATGCTGCAAATGAGTGACTGTCATTTTCTATGAATGAATGCTCATGCCAGCCACAGTATGTTAATTGTAATCAGCAAGTAGCTCTGGAACATATTGGATAAACATTTTGCTAATCATTCCTGTGCATGTTATATATATATATAATTACTGACATTTTGCCAGTCTTGGCAGTAATTAATGCATTAAGGCTATTTAACTATCACTTACACCCAGCACATGCATCATCAAATCCACACAAGGACTGCACAAACAGTTAACTTTTATCATGGAAAACAAGAAAGAATTGCCACATTAGCCAATAAAAATTACATGATGGGTCTCAAAGACATGGAACAGTTTAGTTGGTCTTATCAAAAGTACAAGTTTACTGGAAAAATATAAGAGATAAAATTTTCAAGCTGCTAGAAAGAGGCAAGGCAAATAGTCCATGGTGCTGTGTGACAAGTGGTCAGGTGCATGCAACTCCTTGAGTAAAATTATTCCCAATTAGAGACGTCGCAGTGAGGCTGGTAGATACCTATCAGCGCCAGCATTTTTAATTGTCTCCGATTTCCTGGGGCAAAGGGGTGTCTTAGCTAAATTTGAAATCGATGTGCAGGAAAAGTACAGCATGAATTGCTGCACAAGTGTATCTAAAATTAAAAACATAACCCTTAATATTAATATTCATACTTACTGGTGTATGATAAGGCTTTGTTAATTGAATTATAAGATAAAACTAAAAATAGGTAATGATTTTTTTTTTTAAGTATGAACAGTAAAAATAAAAGGATGTTGATTTCGGCTTGTGCATTTTATCTGGGAATGTTGAAAAATATCAGATATCACTGACACGTCCTGTATATGAAAGTAATCAGTGAAATAAAAAAAAGAACAGCACCGCTGGCGGACGTACGACGTACTTATGTTGACCATGATTCTTCAGTTAAAGAAAGCGCCGCGCGCCGTTAGGAAGGAGTGTAAAGTGTAAACAATAGCCTCTCAGTTCTGCCGATACAAAGGCCTTTACTTTGCTTTACTATATCCAGAATAGGGTATAGCTCGTTCTTTCAGGAATTTTCTTAATTCCGCTGTAGTCCATGATTGTGGCGGTGATGTATCCATTGTGCAGGGTAGTCGAGTAAGCGTGGTCCTGTGTTTTGGTTTGCTCGCTGCCCAAGTACCCGAGGATAGTGATCGTACCGCAAAAATAAAGTCTCTGATACAAAATTATATTTTCTTTACATTAAATGGATTTGCCTGTTGTTTAGTACATGAAAATGCAAGTATATATTAGTATACTTCCATTGAGGTCAGTAGAAAATTACAGATTGCCTGCCTTGATACACTTATAGGCTCTTTTAAGAATATCATCTGAAATTATGAATAGAGGCTCAAACAATGTCATGTGCTGTCAGTTATCACGAAATTAATTGACTTAAAATTCTGACGCATTACTGTGCAACGATACACCTTTGTAAGCTTGTAAAACCTTGCCCCAAAAAGTATTTATTTTCCAGCGAGAATTAAAAATTCTGGCGCTATCTGGTATCAAAACGCTCACTGCGACGTCTCTAATTGACTCTTGCCACTAACTTGGACCCCCATAGAGTTTAGATTTAGTTAGATTAATGATTTCCACAAAAATTAGAAGTTGCTATTTCATTGAAAACATCAAAATTTATTACAAAGAATACCTATCTCTAAATTACAGAGGATATTAATGATACCAATCTTCACCCTTTTAACTCTGTATCTTAAGCATGCAATCACGTCACACAAAATTTAGTAGTAACACATCAAATGACAGCGCTCCATGATTATGCAGTCAATGGATGACATCAGGATCAACTAATCTGTGCAAGTACTAGAAAACAGTCTTAACACTTAAATTTTCTGAAATTATTTAAAATCCTCCCAAGCCCTTAGAAAGAAGCATATTTCTCACTGTTACCCAATATTTCAAATGTATTAATTGCAGTGAGTTCTCTAATCAGGCATGACAAGGAAGCATAAAAAAAATTACACTTGCCATTGAACAGTACAGCATGATTTGTAACAGGTAAGCAAGTCACATTGTGTACACTAACAATATTGCTGATCAGGAAGGGCAGATATCCTTATGAATTGTCAAGGTATCTTTACAAATTCCTACACCAATCAAAGCCGGCCAACTGCATGCAGCTTCACTCGGTTCTTAGCTTATTTGGCCAACTATACTGATATATATATATATATATATATATATATATATATATATATATATATATATATATATATATATATATATATATATATGAATGTACGAATAAACAAATTCAAATTTAATCAAATTTAAATTTAAACTGACCAAGCCAATCCAAAATTAACTGAAATCAGCTAAACAGGTGCCAATATTAATTAAGTGAAAAACTTAAACACTTGTCACTTCACCAGATTAAATTCCCCGAGTGAGTTTACCCTACAGCCTCACTTAGGAGCTAACAGAGCAAATCCATGATGTTGCTACATTGCAAAGGGGTTATTTTAAATTTCCATGGCATTAATTCTTACTGAAGGCCACCACAATGCTTCTCATGATAGGAAGAAGCATGTGAAGGCATTATATGGGAAGCTGGATAGGCCAGTAGGCTTGTGGGGTGTGGAGACCCTTAAGGTAGACTGAAGGGAAGGCATGGGAAAACATCAGACCTGCAGATGTGAGGCTTCCCATCATCCCTAATGCTATATCGCCTTCAAATACACAAATAATCGTCCAGCGCACAAAATAAGCATGGAATAACAACCGAACACACTCGTGGCTGCTGGCCCTCCATTCAAACTAGTACACCCATGGAGCTTAGCCTAACCTTGCTGCCGCCATGGCCTCGTCGCTATGCACTGGTCCAAACACTAATACGTTAGTGAGGTTTAAGAAACTAGTCTGCCTAGGATAAAAATTCGTTTTACTGACCTTCCCTATCTTCACACACTCCTAACGGCCACAGTCAAGGGCATTCCCAAATTAACCCTACAACCACTTACAACCCCCTATCCGGTCCTCCCTTGACTTCTCTATCTACTCTGGTTGAGTGAGGGAAACCTTAACCTTGCCTAGCCCTGCATAATAGCGGCTACTGATTGCATAACCCTATTAACGGTTTTTGCAAAAATATGCAACCAGTCACCTGGGTCAATAACAACCATTCTAGTGACCCACAGCCTCCCACTGTACAATACATCAACCACACTTGTAATACTCACAGTCTAGTCTGCCCAGGAATCATATTCGCTACGAGAGAAAAGCGAGGAAACAATACAAACGGACTCACAACAAACCCCGAGTCAGTCCAGGACGGCGCACGACGCGTCCCTCACCTCACACACGACGTTTTCTCGCCACTCAGACAGTTTCCATCACCACTGGTCACGCCAACACAGTCTGGGGCCTTTCTGGCATAACGCAACACACTGGAACAGGGCACACTCGCATTGCAACGTTAGGAATCACCACAAAACTTCCAAGGCAGTGGCTCTAGCGTCGGCCATAACGGCTTGGGTTTCAAAATGGCGGGTAGAGGACCTCAGAGGCGCCGGGACCCGCGCACTGCAAGGACGCCTCTACACCGCTCTCCCCGGACACTCACCACTCACACACCTCACCTTCAGGAGCTCTATCACCTCTAGAACGAATCTTGGTCATTTTCTTGCGATAAATTCAATGGAGAGCTCTAAAACGCGTTACCCGTTGAGGGCTTTTCCTCCTGTTTTCCTAGAGTTAAGGCTGACTCAACTTTTGACGCAGGGAACCCACGCTCATCTTACTGTGGCTCGTGTGGCGTTATACCTCAACGTAGACGAACTATAATAATGTAATACCCTCTGTTGACGGGAGTCGGTGTCTGCTGATAGCCGTGGTGGGCAGGATGACTACGGCCGTCCATGATTATTACAGATATCGGGCGGTGAAGCAGCGCTCACAATGGCACTACACCGCCGCCGCCGCCACACACAGTGTTGCCAGACTGAATTATGCATAATCTGACCAAATCTGGCAAAATATCTGTAGAAATCTGTAACCCATAAGGAAAATTTCTGAGGAAAAATATGTTGATAATAATGAAATTTTATTAGCCCTATGGTAACTCCACATAAACAGAACAAAGGGTTTTTAGTTAATTTTAACTCAAAACAAGCATTTAGGAAGTGTAGCCCATAAAGGCGACGTCACACGGGAGATTTTAGAAATGGAAGCTAAATCTCAAAAACTTGTGATATTTGTGAAAAAATAGTAGTTGCATATCCCGTTTGACGACGTCTTAATACAACTACATGCAATTTTACACATATTACACACCCAGCATAAACCATTTGTAGCGAGAGAAGCACTGTATGAAAAAGAAAACTGCACTCATACACAGGACATAATAAAGCTAATAAGATCACATGACATATCAAGCAGTATATATCAAGCATATATTGGATAATGACATAATGCTAGCAGATAGAAACTAAATTGAGAGAAGCACTGTGTGAAAAAGAAAAACTGCACTCATACACAGGACATAATAAAGCTAATGAGATCACATGACATATCAAGCAGTATATATCAAGTATATATGGGATAATGACATAATGCTAGCAGATAGAAAATAAATTGAGAGAAGCACTGTGTGAAAAAGAAAAACTGCACTCATACACAGGTGTAGGATATAGCTGTTATATCTATCGCATACGATACGATATGTTGGCCCTCCCGGCACCACTGTACGCTCTGCCGCTCTCGAGGGCCGAGGCAGTCCAGGGAATAAAGGTCTTAAGGAAGCTCTGCGTCTTCCTTACACCCTACATGGCGCAGTGATTGGAGTAACCATGGCTGGCCGGCCCCGCTTCCACACAACCACGTCAAGGGCTCCCAGGACACCTAGGACACCTGGGGTCCCCAGCAGCCATCTCGCCACCACACTGGAGATGCAGCAGGCGCTGATGGCCATGCAACAAGCCCTCGCACGCCGGTCGCCTGCCTCCAGAGTCCCGACCTCTGCCACGCCGGAGAAGTGTGAGGCTGAGATGTCCACAGCCTCGTTTCGTTCCTGGAGGAGGTCTGCCGAGTGCTGGGTTAGGCTGAACCAATGGGGCGCGCCGGAGGCCGTGCTACACATCCGCCTTCTCTGCACACCGGCCCTGCAACGCACGCTGGACACAAGGTACACCTTGCTGCAATGGGAGGCCCTGTCGACGACCGAGGCACTGGACGCCATCGAGAACCTGGTACTGAAGGGAACCAACCAGGCGGCCGTGTGGAGCACCTTCTTCAGTAGCCGTCAGGCGCCCGGTGAGTCAGTCTCGGACTTCTTCAGGCAGTGTTCCCAGACTGCCGCCGACTGCGGGTTTCAGTGCCCTTCGTGTGGTGATGATTTGGCGGAATACATGCTGCTGCGGAAGTTGATGGGCGGCCTAAGCGATCCGGTGATGAAGAGAGAGGTATTCCAGTTGTGTAAACAGTTTACCAGTGGTTAGCCGACTACGACGAGTCCTCTCCACCTTAATTGTAATTATTGGTATAATCCCTTGTACAACCTGTTTTATTTATGCAATGTTATTAAGGAATCTTATGTTTCTCAGGTGGAAGCATGCCAACTTATGTTGCCTCATGTATATCCTTCTTTCGGCTGTGTTTATTCTATAATCCATTATGTATTTCCGTTAAGCCCATATGCTATTTACCATATATATGTTTAACTGGGGGGGAGATGTAGGATATAGCTGTTATATCTATCGCATACGGTACGATATGTTGGCCCTCCCGGCACCACTGTACGCTCTGCCGCTCTCGAGGCAGTCCAGGGAATAAAGGTCTTAAGGAAGCACTACGTCTTCCTTACACCCTACAACAGGACATAATAAAGCTAATGAGATCACATGACATATCAAGCAGTATATATCAAGCATATATGGGATAATGACATAATGCTAGCATTATGTCATACCCCTTGGGTCCCTTGGCCCCTTTTCGAGACTCTACGTCCATAGGCTCGGGCCCCCTTTACCTAATCATTATTATATAGGCCCTGGCCCCGTGGCAGTTTGCTACCTCTGCCACCCTATTGTTACGCCTCTGAGCATGCAGAGCTTACTTACTTGCTATAGCTTGTAGTTGTAAGGGTATAGCGACGATGTAGCTCTATAGCTTGTTCTTGTGTGTTTGCTGGGGTCGTGTAGGGCAGGCTGTGGGACTGGGAGTATGTTTGTACTTTGTTTACATGACGCGCGCGCCCTCGGGCCTTGATCTTGATCTTGATCTTGATGGTACATGATCTTGATCTTGATGGTACAGGTGGCACAGGATCACTCCTGAGCCAGGCCTTTGGATCGGCAACTCCTGTAGAAAGGGGGAAAAAAAAAGAGAAACGAACAGCATCCTCTATCCTAATTGTTCATACACCTGGCACGCCACATTCTCTCCAGAAACTCTTTCACCGCCTCAATCATCCTTTCATTGGCCTCTCTACACAGTCCCAGCAACAACACCATCCATTCCTTTCCTGTCTTCTCCACTCTTTCATTCCTATCATGCCCTAACTCAGTCAGTATCACTTGCATCATCTCATTCCTGTCTCTGGCATACTGCACACACTCCAGCACCACATGTTCCACCGTCTCATCCTCTCCCATGTCACACATCTGGCACACTTTGCTGCGGGACTCAGACCACCTGTAACTCCTTGCATTCACATCCATACACTGTGCCCTCGCTCGGAAGAGAAGATCACCGCCCAGGCTTCCATCATACCACCTTTCATACCTCGGGGCCTCTTTCTCCTTGTACCATTCCAGGGTCTTCTTTCTTTCCATCTCATTCTTCCATTCATTCAGTCCCACACATTTCACTTCTTTGTCTATCTCATTCTTCCATTTTCTCACATCCCATTCGGCTCCCACTCTTCCTCCTCTTGTTACCACCCATTCACGCTCATTTTGATTCCTACCAGCCATTCTTATCGCCCACACAACTTGCAATCCATTCCTGTCTGTCATTCTCATGCATCTCTTCCTCCATTTGCTTCCACTTTCATTCCACAGGTACACCTTCCTTGCTATTCTTGCATCATCCATTCTCTCAAGCCTAATCTTGTACCTAAGTGTGGCTTTTGTCAGTCTTTCTCTGAAGGTGCTCCATCCCATGTCACCTCTCAAGGCTTCAACTGCTGTGCACCTCGGTGCACTCAGTGCCATCCTTGCTACTTTGTTCTGGCCCACTTCTAACTTATCAATTTCACTTTCATTCCATGCAATCACATCCATACCATACATTATACATGGCACAGCCACACTCTTCCACACTTCTCTCAACACATCATACTTACTTGCTCTCATCCTTGCCGCCTCGGGGATCAGGATGATCTTGATCTTTATGTAGCCTCTGAACTAAAACTTGATGTTGCAGGTGCCTCCTTCTAGGGGAGGGCTGGCCTTTTTTATCGGCAACTCCCGCAAGGGAAAAGAAAAATACAGGGCATCTGTCCCGAACTCATGCATACCATATTCTTAAGTAAGTGCCTTAAGTGAGGAAAATATCTGTAGATTTTGTCCATTTAGAAAAAAAAATCTGAAAATCTGAAACGAGGTCTGAAATCTGTAGAACCTCAGGAAAATCTGTGGATCTGGCAACACTGGCCACACACCAGAGAGGTGACATGGGATGGAGCACCTTCAGAGAAAGACTGACAAAAGCCACACTTAGGTACAAGATTAGGCTTGAGAGAATGGATGATGCAAGAATAGCAAGGAAGGTGTACCTGTGGAATGAAAGTGGAAGCAAATGGAGGAAGAGATGCATGAGAATGACAGACAGGAATGGATTGCAAGTTGTGTGGGCGATAAGAATGGCTGGGAGGAATCAAAATGAGCGTGAATGGGTGGTAACAAGAGGAGGAAGAGTGGGAGCCGAATGGGATGTGAGAAAATGGAAGAATGAGATAGACAAAGAAGTGAAATGTGTGGGACTGAATGAATGGAAGAATGAGATGGAAAGAAAGAAGACCCTGGAATGGTACAAGGAGAAAGAGGCCCCGAGGTATGAAAGGTGGTATGATGGAAGCCTGGGCGGTGATCTTCTCTTCCGAGCGAGGGCACAGTGTATGGATGTGAATGCAAGGAGTTACAGGTGGTCTGACTCCCGCAGCAAAGTGTGCCAGATGTGTGACATGGGAGAGGATGAGACGGTGGAACATGTGGTGCTGGAGTGTGTGCAGTATGCCAGAGACAGGAATGAGATGATGCAAGTGATACTGACTGAGTTAGGGCATGATAGGAATGAAAGAGTGGAGAAGACAGGAAAGGAATGGATGGTGTTGTTGCTGGGACTGGGTAGAGAGGCCAATGAAAGGATGATTGAGGCGGTGAAAGAGTTTCTGGAGAGAATGTGGCGTGCCAGGTGTATGAACAATTAGGATAGAGGATGCTGTTCGTTTCTCTTTTTTTTTTCCCCCTTTCTACAGGAGTTGCCGATCCAAAGGCCTGGCTCAGGAGTGATCCTGTGCCACCTGTACCATCAAGATCAAGATCAAGATCACCAGCCCCTCACCAAGTCGCTGCCTGATTGGTCGAGGTGTGAAGATTGGCTGTATGAATGTGAGAGGATGGGGTGTGGGCAAGTTTGAGGATGTATGCAAGGAGCTCAGGGAGTGGAGGTTCGACTTAGTCGGGCTCACTGAGACTCACCTGAGAGATGATGTACGAATGGAGGGATGCGAGTATGTTATGATTGGAAAGGGGCGTAAGGCACAGGAAACACTGGGAGGAGGCGTAGCCCTACTCTACAAGAAAGAAAGAGGACTGAAAGTAGAGGAGATTGATGTGGGGGAGTGTACAAGTAGTGAGGATGTGCTTGCAGTAAGAGTGGAATGCATGGATGGTCGTGGCAGACCAGAGAAGGTGGTACTGGTGGTAGCGTACATGACTGTCATGGGTGAAAGAGCAGAGAGGGAAAATAGGAGGAAGTATGACATACTTAAGAAAGTTGTGAGAGAGCATGGAGAGGAGAGAGTGCTAATTATGGGTGACATGAATGCACATGTGGGAATACTGGGGGAACAGGTGAACAGGAATGGTGAAATGCTTGGAGAGTTTGTTGATGAACTGGAGCTGGAAAATCTGAACGTTACTTTGGCAGAGGGGCGTGTGACTTGGAGTGCAAGAGAACAGGAATCGGCAATTGATTACATGTTGGTGAATGGAAGAATGCGTGAAATTGTGTCGCACATGTGGATAGATGAGGATGGTTTGGTTGATATTGTGTCCGATCACAACATGCTGGTTGTGGAGTGCTTGATGCAGGGTGGGAATGAAGTGAAAGTGGCAAGTAAGAGAAAGAAGTGGAGACTGAGAGATGTAGGGTGGGAGAACTTTCAGGTTGATCTGAGTGAGAGAAGCTGGGACGACGAAAGTGTGCATGACGTGGAGCATCTGAATGAGAAACTGGTTGAGGACGTGAGGGGTGCTGCTGAGAACCAGATAGGGTTTGTGAGAGTAGGTAGAAGAAAGAATGTCTGTAAACCATGGTGGAATGATGAAATCAGAGCGGCTAGGAAGGAGCGAAAGAGAATGAGTAGACAGTGTAGATGGCTGAGGAAAAAGAGGCATGAAAGCGATGAGGCAGAGAATGAGTATCTGAATGCATGGGCAGCGTATGTGAAGCAGCAGCGGTTGACGAGACGAATGATAATGAATGCTAAAGTGAAGAGTGAAAGGAGCGTGATTCAATCTTTAAGGGAGAAAGGTATGGAAGGTGGCCGTGAATGGTACAAGTTCATGAGAGGTGAGAATATGTCAGGCAGTGTTGGTGTGGAGAGTCTAAAAGTGGAGGGTGTAGTTATAACAGAGAAGGATGGAATCAGGGAGGCAATCAAAGGGTTCTGGGAAGAAGTAGGTGGGGTAGGTGAGATGTTTAGTGTGAGAGAAGAATGTGTAACACTGGAAAGGAAGAATGCAGATGAACTGGATGAAAGAATCAGTAGGGATGAAGTGGAGAGGTGTGTGAGAAGGCAGAAGAATGGCAAGGCAGCAGGTCCAGATGATATACCCTATGAGTTCTACAAGAATGGTGGGGAGGTAGTGATAGACAGAATGACTGAGTTATTCAACCGAGTGTGGGATGAAGAGAGAGTGCCAAGAAAGTGGAATGAGAGCCGAGTGTGTCTGTTACATAAGGGAGGATTTAAGAGTAAGAATGAGCTGAAGAACTACAGGCCAATTGCATTAGTGAATACAGTAGGTAAAGTTTTCAGTGCAGTGTTGAATGAGAGACTGTGTGTAGCCGCACCGGCTGGGCATCAATTGGCTCTCAGGTGATCTGTTTTACTGATCACACCCATCATCGTAGGGTCGAGGAAAGGCAGTTCTCTCTCTGACGTTTATTGATGAGGTAGGCATGACCGTAAGAACTGCGAACAAGTTCTCGGTCTCAATTTCTTACAAAATAACATTATACACGGATATTAAACACTTTCAACATATTACAATATTCATTAACAATACATGCAATTGACTTGGCACTATGACAATCAGTTTTTACTACAAAATTAAAGTATTTACCTCGGTCACCATCCTGCCCGTCTTTGTCTGAGCGCGACTTGGCCGTGAGTGATGCCCGCAGGCGACTAGCAGGTTAACCCCACACTACCAACAAGTGAGCATCGGCTTCGGTGCTTAATATAGCATTGAATACTGATACTTACACATATTACACGTTTTCATGCAAATAGAAAACTATTGAACATTTCACTTATAAATGCCGAGGAATAATGACATGAGGTACATACGCTTTACATACAGTAACATGGCTCCCCTAAATTGTGTAACAATTTACCTTAAATTAAGATTAGTATGTACCTTAAAACTAGGATTAGCACATAATATGTTTTGTTACACTGGCTCCTTGGCGGGGATGCTCCGGTCTATTATTATGCATTACCTGCTAACAGCAATACTAGACTATGTATTGGCCCCTCTATGATGGTCCTGTTTGCCTTTATGTGTCTTCCCTGGTTGTCAAGATTACAGTCTGAAACCAGGACCTTAACCTTTCTTACTAGGCCATCATGATCAGGAGATACTTCTGTTACTCTTCCCAGTTTCCACTGGTTCCTTGCTAAATTCTGATCTTTGATGATAACTATGTCATTTACACTGAGATTCCTCTTTGGTGTTGTCCACTTATTTCTAAGTTGTAGGAATTGCACATACTCCTTTTTCCACATTATTATATTCAAGTTCTCCCTTCAAGAGTTTATGGATTCTAACTGACACCACTGCTGCTGTTAGTTCTAGTCTGGGAATTGTCATGGTTTTTAGAGGTGTGACACGTGACTTTGCCATTACTAATGCACAATGAATTTGGCCAGTCTTGCTAATTAATCTAATATATGAGCACTGGCCATATCCCTCTTGACAGGCATCTGAAAAGTGATGGAGTTCAACCTTTTCTACTTCCCCAAAGTCATCAGGTTTGTAGCATCTAGGTACCTTTAACTGATCTAGTTTGTGCAGCTCATCCTTCCATTTTATCCATTTAGGTTTGACATAATCTGGCACCTCATCATCCCAATCAACTGCATTCTTACATAATTCTTGTAAAATTTGCTTTCCAGTCAGTATGAGAGGTGACACTAGACCTAATGGATCATATATAGAGCTCACTGTTGACAGAATACCTCTCCTGGTGAGTGGCTTGTCTTTCAGCTTTATTCTAAATTGAAATGTGTCAGATTCTATGCACCACTCAACTCCCAAAGTTCTTTCTATAGGCAGTGTGTCTTCATTCTTACTAAAATCCAAACTTTTAATTCCATCTGCTCTCTCATGAGGAGAAATTGCAGCTAATACATCTTTGTTGTTTGACAAGAACTTATGAAGGTTAAAACCTCCCTTGTAACATAATTCTTTGCTCTGCTGAATAAGAGTGACAGCTTCATCCATTGTAGCTACTGACTTCAAACCATCATCAACATAAAAGTTGTTTCTTACAAACTTGGCTGCATCAGATCCACACCCGTAGTCATCTGCAGCTTTCTTATGTGCAAAGTTAGCTACACTTGGATATGATGTAGCTCCAAACAGGTGAGCTGTCATCCTGTATTCAGCTATCTCATTATTAAGGTCACCATTTTCCCACCAAAGGAATCTTAACATGTCTCTGTGTTCTGGGTTGACCTTCACTTGATGGTACATTGCCTCTATATCACATACAAGTGCAATGCTTTCTTGCCTAAACCTACACAATACTCCAATAAGTTTGTTGGTAAGGTCTGGGCCTTGTAACAGGTGACTGTTTAATGACTGGTTCCTGTAGTTTGCACTACAGTCAAATACAACTCTCAACTTCTTTGGCTTTCTTGGATGATAGACTCCATGATGTGGAATGTACCAGACCTTACCATCATTCCTAACTAAATCCTTTGTCGGTACAACCTCTGCATAACCCTTTGTAATCATATCATCCATGAACACTTTGTAATCACCTTTGTGTTGATTATCCTTCTCAAGTTTAGCTCTTAACTTCTTGAGTCTCTGCTCTGCTAATAGTTTGTTGTTTGGAAGCTTGACCTTATCATCTTTAAGAGGAAGGGGCAACTCATAATGGCCATCCTTCAGCTGATGTACTCCTTCTTTCATCTTACTCATAAACCTTTTATCTTCATATGATAATGGAGTGTCAGCTGACTTTCTATCACTGAAGTCAAGTTCAAACATATCTCTCACTTGAGAAGGATTAATCATCTCTTTGGTTTTAGTAGGAAACACTAAGAAATTAACCCTCTTTTCTTCATTGATTTCTACTTCTTGTGTCACTGTTCTGTAGACTACCACTGTATCTTCCAATGGACTTGAATGTGGTGAGATTTTACCAATGATCCCCCAACCTAGCTCTGTCCTACGAGCATAGGGATGCTTCTTACTATCACCTGCTATTTGCTCTTCTGCCATAATGGCTTCTGCACAATCAAGACCAATGAGAAGTCCTATGTCAATGTTTGGGTCATATTTCATTAGTTTGTCAGAGATTGCCTTTAAGTGGGGCCAGTCACAAGCAGTCTCAGGCCTTGGTATCTGACTCCGTCCAGCTGAAATGTTTTCTGTTGAATATGCTGAAGGGACTGATATTTCCACTTCTTCATTATAACCTCTTACTTTAAGTCCATGAATTTTGATAGAATCAGTGATTTGTTTTCCACTTATTGTGTGGATATTGAGTGACACTGATGGTCCACTAACTCCCAATTTATTCAGAGTGCTTTCCTTGATGAATGAAGCATCAGACTGCTCATCCAGCAGGGCATACACTAAAAATTTATTCTCTTCGTTACTAACATGATGTAACCATACAGGAACTATCATGGTGTGCATGTCATGTGTCACTGATTCTGTAACTTTGACCTTATTGGCTACTACTGTGGGTTTATCATCTTTAGGCTGAGTTGCTTGTGCTGGCACCTTTTGGCTCTCAGTTCTTGTCATGTCATCATTGTGAAGAGCTGTGGGATGGTATCTCTGACATACTTTACAAACTTTCCTTCTTCTACAATCCTTTCCTTTGTGACCCATTTTTAGACACCCTGTACATAACCGTTTTTCTTTAGCAAATTTGTACCTAGTATTACCATCAAGTTTGGCAAATTCCTTGCAATCATCTAAATCATGATCCTTTGTACAGTAGTGACAGAATCGTCCTTTCCTTTCCTGGTCCTTGGGATACTGTTTGTTGGCTTGTACATTTACTTTACTTTGGAATGACCACATTGGTTTTTCCTCAATTGATTTAGCCATGAAAGTTCTACTCCCTCTATTCTTTGTCATGATGTTTGATTCCCTTGGTTTCCAATTGGTTGCCCATGTTTGAGTTTTGATCCAGTCATTTACTTCCCTACTTACTGAATTCCAGGAAAGAAATGGATTGCTTGCTCCTTTTGCTTCGTTCTGGACAAATTCACATAACATTTCAAAGGGTGGGTGGTGCTCTTCATTGCTACTAGAAGTGTTATTACTGTTAGTATCAAGATATATCATCGCTTGCTTTCTCCAGTCATGAACAACATGTTCAGGGAGTTTTGCTAGCACCTTTCTCTGCTCTCTAGGATCATTCAGAAATGACAAATAAGAAGTGTGTTTCATTGCAGCTAAACAGCACTTCAAAAAATCTGAGAAAGCTGTTAATGCTGGACCATTATGCGGAGAGATTGGTAGCCAATTCATTAACTTATTTGTGTAAGCATCAGCTATGATGCTTTTGTTTCCAAATCTATCACTAAGAATTTTCTTTGCTTGCACATAGTCAGCATCAGAGTTAAAGTGCATTAACATTTTAATGGCATTCTTTGCCTCACCAGTTGTATACCTCTCTAAGTAGGCAAGTCTCTCTTTACCAACAGAAGTTTTAG
Source organism: Scylla paramamosain (assembly GCF_035594125.1). Taxonomy (NCBI): domain Eukaryota; kingdom Metazoa; phylum Arthropoda; class Malacostraca; order Decapoda; family Portunidae; genus Scylla; species Scylla paramamosain. The sequence continues at coordinate 9,512,375 of NC_087157.1, read as the reverse complement.
ACTCTACATAAGTTTCAAAGTTTTTCAACCAACTTGGAAATTCCATGGGTTCTCCATCAAAAGTGTTAGGCTCTATTGGAGGGAGGCTCCACTTGGGATCAGGTATGTTGATTGCAAAGGTTCCCCCAGGATGGGAAAAGGATTGATGATTCTGTCTCACATTATTCACATTATTAGGCATGTTGACATTATGAGTGTGTCTACGAGAGCTTGGTACAAGACTTTGAGCTGTAGGGTTGAGATTTATTACCTGAGGTTCACTAAATATTTGTCCATCTACTTCATTTGTCATCAATTCATTATCTCTATTGCAAGAAGAAGGTTTCTGTGGGTCATGGAATGTAACATATTTGTGAGGCATGGCATTGTCACTTTGTTGATTTGCAATTGCTTGTGCTTTCATTTCATTTTGTGACTCTATGTATTGTTGAAGATAACTTTGCTTCTCTACACTTTCATCATTACCTGGAAGCATTTTTACTTCTTCAACTAAGCTAAGAGCATTAAGTTCAGCACTAGCAACTGCTAAATCTCTCTCTTTCTTTTTCTTTGAGAACATTGCTTCTGCCTCTGCTTTTGTCTTAGCTAACATAACTTCTGCCTCTGCTAAACTATCATGATATTCCATTTCCTTTCTAAGTCTGGCTACCTTTGCTGCTACTTCTTGCTTTCTTTGTGCTGCTGATGAACGTGATGAAGTAGATGAGACTCTAGAATGTCTAGACCGTTTGCTGGAACAAATTGATCCTCTGTCATTCTTTAACTCCTTTCTTTTACATTCTATACTTTCTAATATTTCATGGTGAACTTGTTGATTGTGTTCCAGCTCTTCATTTAGCTCCTCTGACCTTTCTGGCTCTAGTTCCACCAGCTTTGTGTATTCCACATAATACTGCTGAAATGCCTCTATTACTTCACTTGACATGGGCTCTAATTCAAAGGGGCTAATTACAATTTTTAATCCTTTCTTAATTTTGCTGGTAACACTGCTCCATTTACGCTTACAGGACTCTGCTCTTCCTTTGGTTACACTGACTTGATATTCTCTTCCTTTATCGGTTGGCACTCGCTCCCTGACACTAACTTCTTCAATACAAGTTTGATCCCTGTCCACTTGCTCACCCTCACCTTCCCTAAGGCCATCTACGGCATTAATTTCCTCAGTATCAGACATATCTAACAACTTAATTATGTCAATACTGAGACACTGAAAGAGCAATTTAAAATTACCACTCTTAATACTAGCTAATTGTGGGTAATTTTCACTTAGGCTACTCAATTCAGTGCACATACATAATATTATAATCTCTTGCCTGTGACCATGGGTTCTACAAAATGGTGGCGAGGCACAGTGGGTAGAAGGGAGTGGTTGTCGTCAAGGGTAGAGCTGACCCCGGGGCCTCAGAGGTCAACCTATAGGCTTACGTCAGCGTCCCCTCGTCCTGTGACTCACTCTTGCTACGGTTTCACATGGAGCCAATTTCTTGCTTGTAGGTCGAGTTCTTACTGTAGCCGCACCGGCTGGGCATCAATTGGCTCTCAGGTGATCTGTTTTACTGATCACACCCATCATCGTAGGGTCGAGGAAAGGCAGTTCTCTCTCTGACGTTTATTGATGAGGTAGGCATGACCGTAAGAACTGCGAACAAGTTCTCGGTCTCAATTTCTTACAAAATAACATTATACACGGATATTAAACACTTTCAACATATTACAATATTCATTAACAATACATGCAATTGACTTGGCACTATGACAATCAGTTTTTACTACAAAATTAAAGTATTTACCTCGGTCACCATCCTGCCCGTCTTTGTCTGAGCGCGACTTGGCCGTGAGTGATGCCCGCAGGCGACTAGCAGGTTAACCCCACACTACCAACAAGTGAGCATCGGCTTCGGTGCTTAATATAGCATTGAATACTGATACTTACACATATTACACGTTTTCATGCAAATAGAAAACTATTGAACATTTCACTTATAAATGCCGAGGAATAATGACATGAGGTACATACGCTTTACATACAGTAACACTGTGTAAATGGATTGAGAGAGCTGGAGTGCTGGGTGAAGAACAGAATGGTTTTCGTAGGGACAGGAGAGCTGAGGACAATATGTTTGTGGTGAATGAAATGATTGAGAAGAAAAAGAAGGATGGGGGTAAATTGTACCTAGGTTTTTTGGATATAGAGAAAGCTTATGATAGAGTGAACAGAGAAATGTTAGGTAGAGTCTTAGAAAAGATTGGATTGAGTGCAAAGATAGTTAACGTAGTGCAAAGTATGTATGTGGACACAAGAGCTAGATACAGGCTAGGAGACATAGAAACAGACTGGGTGAAGAGTGAGAGAGGAGTTAGGCAGGGCTGTATATTGTCACCAACCCTTTTTAGCCTGTATACAGAGGAGCTAGCAGCCAGGATGAGAAGAATGAATATAGGGGTAAGTGTGGGGAATGATAAAGTATGTGTGCTCCTTTATGCAGATGATGTAGTTGTTATGAGTGAATCGGCAGATGAGCTTCAAAGTTTGTTGGATGTAGTGGATGGCTATGGTAAAGACTTTGGAGTAAGGTTTAGCAGTGAGAAAAGCAAAGTAATGATTGTGAATAGATCAGAGGATGAAAGTAATGTGGTATGGAGACTTGGAGAGAATGAGTTGAGACAGGTGCAAGAATACAAGTACTTAGGGATGTGGATGAGTCCTAGTGGGTGTGCAAAGGCAAAGAATGAAAAGATAAGTATGCTAAACCAGTGGGTAGGTCGATTGGGAAGCGCGGCAAGGATGAGAGCAAGTAAGTATGATGTGTTGAGAGAAGTGTGGAAGAGTGTGGCTGTGCCATGTATAATGTATGGTATGGATGTGATTGCATGGAATGAAAGTGAAATTGATAAGTTAGAAGTGGGCCAGAACAAAGTAGCAAGGATGGCACTGAGTGCACCGAGGTGCACAGCAGTTGAAGCCTTGAGAGGTGACATGGGATGGAGCACCTTCAGAGAAAGACTGACAAAAGCCACACTTAGGTACAAGATTAGGCTTGAGAGAATGGATGATGCAAGAATAGCAAGGAAGGTGTACCTGTGGAATGAAAGTGGAAGCAAATGGAGGAAGAGATGCATGAGAATGACAGACAGGAATGGATTGCAAGTTGTGTGGGCGATAAGAATGGCTGGTAGGAATCAAAATGAGCGTGAATGGGTGGTAACAAGAGGAGGAAGAGTGGGAGCCGAATGGGATGTGAGAAAATGGAAGAATGAGATAGACAAAGAAGTGAAATGTGTGGGACTGAATGAACGGAAGAATGAGATGGAAAGAAAGAAGACCCTGGAATGGTACAAGGAGAAAGAGGCCCCGAGGTATGAAAGGTGGTATGATGGAAGCCTGGGCGGTGATCTTCTCTTCCGAGCGAGGGCACAGTGTATGGATGTGAATGCAAGGAGTTACAGGTGGTCTGAGTCCCGCAGCAGTGTGCCAGATGTGTGACATGGGAGAGGATGAGACGGTGGAACATGTGGTGCTGGAGTGTGTGCAGTATGCCAGAGACAGGAATGAGATGATGCAAGTGATACTGACTGAGTTAGGGCATGATAGGAATGAAAGAGTGGAGAAGACAGGAAAGGAATGGATGGTGTTGTTGCTGGGACTGTGTAGAGAGGCCAATGAAAGGATGATTGAGGCGGTGAAAGAGTTTCTGGAGAGAATGTGGCGTGCCAGGTGTATGAACAATTAGGATAGAGGATGCTGTTCGTTTCTCTTTTTTTTTTTTTTTTCCCCTTTCTACAGGAGTTGCCGATCCAAAGGCCTGGCTCAGGAGTGATCCTGTGCCACCTGTACCATCAAGATCAAGATCAAGACGGTCACATGACCACGCAACCTGTCCCAATCGCTCATATTCACTCATGGACACAGTTTATTCACCTTCTTTCCCAAAACTGATGTATTTCGAGACGTAAAGATGCATCAAACATAAATCCAGACGCCTAGGAGCAGCCCCGCCTGGCCCTGAGGAGCACCGTGAGGAGCGTCTGCACCCCATGAGCCTCACAACATCATAGCCGTCTTGACGTCACACAAGGTTCGAATTATCTGAATGGGCGCCAAACACTCCCCAACTACTAACTCTCTTAAATGCACAAAAAATTAGAGGGAAATTAATAAAATCAAGCGGGAACAACAGTACTTTTATCAGCCACTATCGCAAAATAATACGCGGCTGTTACCTTTCCTTATTTATGTATTTGAGATTATTGTGGTAGAACCGCGGCCCACATGGCAGTGTTTGTTGTGGTGTTGTGGGTGGAGGAGTGGTGAGGTTCAGGAGTCTGTGTGCACTTCTTGCTTTAGCCCACAGGTGAAAGTTCATGCACTAAAAATTTATTTCATTTAGCATAACCATGTGAAAAAAAGACGTATGAGGGAAGAACAATTATAGAACTCACATATGTTCCTCGCAATGCTAGTTCTCACTCTGATACCTCCCTTTTACACTTGGGGAATGTTATGTTTGGTGCAGGATATAAGTGATGCAATAGATGCACATGAAGCCGCACCAAGTTAGACAGTGTAAAGTGTGTAAGGTACCTTATAGTACAAAAAAAAAAGACCTTCAAACCAGGAATCAGCAGAATGCTTGTATTACTGCTAAGAATCTCATTCTTATCAGGCAGTATTACCAAGTACTACGAAGTCTGTTATTATAGGACCGGGAGCTAGGAACAAGTAATTGGCAAAATTATGCATGAATGAAGGATAGTGTTTCCATCACTGACATATTTATGGGTGAGGATAGGGTTAACCAATCCTGGTGACGCCCAATCAAATACCAGCACAGTAAATGATGAACAGTATAAGTAAGAATGGGCCAGAATTTGACTTTTTTTCTTTAGGTTATAGATCAAGTATGGGATTATTCACATTTACTGCAAGTATAATTATACATAACAAAGTTACCCTAAACCCTGCCCATAATAAGTTTTAAAACTGAAATTTAACTCATTCAAATGTCTTAACTTATTCCCAAACTGATCTTGATCTAATTTTACATGTGAGTAACTCAGCACATTTTTAACCAGAACATTTTTTCACAGAATTTGTTAGTGTAGAGACTGCAGTTCATCATCACTTTATTAGTGTCCAAGTCTTTAAACTAAAAGTGATGAAAAAATCAGGTTCAGAGTGAGCTACATCCTGCTAATCTCAAAAAATGTTAAACTCATATGATGGTTGACCTATCCTTACCTGGTTGGCTATCCCATACAGTTGTAGTAGAACTATCAACCAATCATAGATTAAGGGCAATCCAGATCTGCTGGCATGCCAGTCTACAAGTAGACTGAGTTGTATGTCATAAGCAGAGTTTGGAAAACAAGTTCGGTGTTTCATAAGTAGACATTTGCAATGGTTAAATGTCTTATACCAAGACATTATTAGTTAGTATAATTATATAGTGCAGTTCCTAAATTAGCATGTAAAGCTCTCTTAATGGAAATTGTCGAATCCAGTGCATTTCTCACTCTGTATCTGCTGTATCTGAAGTTCTACAACTTCCCTTCTAACTGATACACTCATTCTTCCAATAGTCAAGTACCTAAAGACATTTCCAGATTAACCTATTTAAACCTAATGTCAGGCAGATGTTTACTGCCTCCCAGTGTTAGCTCAACATAAACATACATGTGCACTATCAACTTGATTCAACTGCTCCCTTGCTAAAGGAAATGTGACATCACTTTCATGATTTTGACTGTACTAACCCCTAGAAAGGGAAAAGAGCTGATGCATTTACCTCTACTGACAGGCTCATCTAAAAGAGATGACACAGACCATTCTTTTCTCTTCTACTTCTGCACCCAAAATCACTACTATTTAAACTACTACTTCTATACTGTAGTTGTTGCTGCTGCTGCTGTTGTTGCTGCTGCTGCTGCTGCTGCTGCTGCTGCTGCTGCTGCTGCTGCTGCTGCTGCTGCTGCTGCTGCTGCTGTTGTTGTTGTTGTTGTTGTTGTTGTTGTTGTTGTTGTTGTTACTAGCACCCCCACTTATTACTGCAGCTACTACTACTACTACTATTACTACTATTTTTGTACTAATATAATATTATGACTATTACTGCTACTACTTCTGTACTGACATACTATTGTTACTACTATTAGTTATGCTAAGAGTTTAATTTCTCATTCTTTTTACAGGGCCTGTGCATAACGAGAGAATTAATAAGTAACTGCATCCACCATGACTGAAGAACAGAGGTCAAATGACAATTCATCTAGCACGAAGCCTGCAAGTCACACTCTAGTAAGAAGAAAACCACGTATTCTTCCATTGTAAATTAACACTCAGTTAACATATAGGATAAGTGATTTCATGACTATTTTGAATGGGAGAAATCATTAGAAATAAGAAGTATAGAATCCAGTATGCCACACATTATACACTGTATCATTTTTGAAGGAAAGATATGCAAGGTATCCTATATGTATCTTGTTTAGAAGACATTAGCAGTGAGGTGATGGGAGGGTTAAATCTCTCTCTCTCTCTCTCTCTCTCTCTCTCTCTCTCTCTCTCTCTCTCTCTCTCTCTCTCTCTCTCTCTCTCTCTCTCTCTCTCTATCTCTCTCTCTCTTCCCTGCTGTTCATGATAGTTTTCTTATTACCTAAATCACCTTACAATACTTATGAAATATTTCAGAAACCAAATTATATGCTCAAGTACACACTCTCAGGCCATTCTAAAGCTATATCATCAGTGAAGTTCAGTCCAACAGGAGATTGGTTAGCAAGTTCATGTAAGTATGTTTGTTTGCTGTAAAAACCTATTTACAAAAGTGAACAATCATATCCTCAGAAATTAATATCTTGTATCATAGACAGGGTTCTTACTGATTTATTACCCAGTAAGCATATCGTATGTAATTAATTGCTTGGAATTTTAAGCATGATGAAAGACAGAATTTACTGTGTATTAAAATAACTATCCTTCAACAGCTGCTGACAAAGTGATCAAAATATGGGGTGCATATGATGGAAAATTTGAAAAAACACTCTCTGGGCACAAACTAGGCATCAGTGATGTGGCTTGGTCACATGACAGTCGGTTGCTTGTTTCAGCCTCAGATGACAAGACACTCAAGATTTAGGAACTTGCATCAGTAAGTATTACAAATCTCAGTTTTTTTTTTTTTTTTTTTTTTTTTTTTTTTTTTTTTTTTTTTTTTTTTTTACAGCCATATATATCTGCCAATGTGGCAGCCTCATGGAGGGCAGAAGTCTTGCACCCACTCACTTTCACTGTCACACCTACAAGCATTCCCAGACCAGTGATAAGCCACCAAGTTTTTTTTTTTTTTTTTTTTTTACCACAAAAAAAATAAAGCAGCACAGAATTCATCTGTTATTTTTGTATTCAGTTTATTGTGGTAGGAAAGGAAGAAAATTATTTATGTGAGGAATAACTTCTGAATTGAATAGCAGGTCCACATATGATGTAGCCAATGTTTTTTTTTTATCTTATGTGTCTCATTCTCATTAGGAGAGGACATAGATGAGGAGTGCATGCTCATCTTAGTAGTGACACTTGCCTTAGATTTTGTTAATGTTGAGGTCATTTTTTACAAAAGGTTCTCAGATATATCCTCTAGGAATAATGTAAGTTGTTTTACTTGTACTAACATTACAAACTGACCCTCAAGAATTTTTCTGATATAGTGCTTGAGAATAAACCTGTAGTTTGAGGGAGGAGCTCTACAGGGTGCACTGTGATATAAGTAAACAACGTTATGGGTCCAAAGGTTACTGCAAATTGAATGTTAGGAAACCTAATCAAAAGGCCCAGAGTTGAATTATCAGGCAGTGTGGAAAAAATTTGTCTCCTTTCATTTTGTGCACTACTTTGCCAAGGCATCCTAAGGCATAACATGGTATCTGACTTAACATTATGTCCATCTCCTATTAGAAGAGTCTTGCATCATGCAGTGAACTAGTACATGTAGACCGACAGTAGTTCATGTTCCATGTGCTCTTCACCTTTGTACTGCTCTTATTTCTTACTTCATCATGATATTCATAGTCATCATCATCATCATCAGCAGCAGCAGCAGTAGTCTGTATGCCTCTGCTGCAGGACCATCTCTGTCTGCTGCCTGTCAATTTCATGCTACCCTAACAAAACATATAAGTTCTCCGTCTAGTTCTCTTCCTGCCATTTCTTCTGTCACTATTATTTGGTTGCCATTTCATCAGTATGTTGTCTATCTTTTATCTGTTTGACACATGACATTTCATATTCATATTCACTTTTTTCTTATAGGTATAATCAAGATATCTTCAACTTAGTTTTGTTCTAATCATTGATGTTCTTTTCTTATTTCTCCAACTTGCCAAACATTGTTCTCTCCATTAATCTACAGGCATTCTTTCCAGTAATTACTGCTAAATATGATTTTCTCATCCAGCCATCTGATAGTTGAGTTTCAGATCTGTGTCCTTTTCTCCTCCCTCATCTAATAATTTCCTTATATTTGAGGGCTTTCCTTTCCTACTCAGATAAATGTTCCTAGAAATCTGTAAAATCTACCAAATGTTAACTCTTCAAACATACCACATCAAATTTTAGATTCTGCAGTGGCCATAATCTTTTTTATATATTGTGATAAAATTAAGAGAAATTTTCCTGCATATCTTTTGCAGGTAATATGTTATTTACATTCATTATTACTTTATTTATTTACAGGGAAAATGTGTAAAAACACTGAAAGGACACAGTAATTATGTGTTCTGTTGCAACTTCAATCCCCAGTCAAATCTCATTGTTTCAGGCTCTGTAAGTATCAAGATTTAAGCTTGAATATGTTATTGTAAATAATTAAGAAAAATTGGATATTGTATATTGTTGTATGATCCAGTTGTAGAAAGTATCACGTTACAACTGTATGAAATATTTCAGTTTGATGAGAGTGTACGAATATGGGATGTCAAGACAGGCAAATGTCTGAAAACCCTACCTGCACATTCTGATCCAGTCAGTGCTGTTAACTTCAATCGGGATGGAACCCTAATAGTGTCCAGCAGCTATGACGGTTTATGGTATGTTGCTTCCATATTAAAGATTTATGGTGTCTCTCTCTCTCTCTCTCTCTCTCTCTCTCTCTCTCTCTCTCTCTCTCTCTCTCTCTCTCTCTCTCTCTCTCTCTCTCTCTCTCTCTCTCTCTCTCTCTCTCTCTCTCTCTCTCTCTCTCTCTCTCCAGTATATTTAGTGACATGACATGAATCATTTTGGGTCTGTTGTAGCAGGCTTGTGTAGTAGACAACCTACATCTTTGAACAGGTCAGTGGATGCACCAGATTCCTCCCAACTCCTCCCCTCCCCCCCTTTTTATGGGGGGAGCTGGTGGTAAGAGAGAGTTAGAGCAAGAAGGGAAGCTTTTAGTGCAACTTATCCTTGATGATAGTTGGCCCTTTTCCATGGTCCACATCCTTAGAGGCAAAGACATTAATTAATGCTTGTGGTGTGTGATTGTACATGTGGTTGCTTCGTCTTAGCAACCACCTCATTTACTGAGGATCATTGTTATTGTTGTTTTATTATTCATTATTGTAGAGATCAGAGGGACGTGAATATTAGTTACTTGCCTTACTTCAGATAACTTTGTCTACAATTGTATCTATTTCTTTTTCAGTCGAATTTGGGACACCACCTCTGGCCAGTGTCTAAAAACTCTAATAGATGATGACAATCCTCCAGTATCCTTTGTGAAATTCTCTCCTAATGGCAAATATATTCTTGCTGCTACTCTTGACAACACCCTAAAGTTATGGGATTACAGTAAAGGAAAATGCTTGAAAACTTACACTGGCCATAAAAATGAGAAATATTGTATCTTTGCAAATTTCTCAGTGACTGGAGGAAAGGTGAGTGCTACAGTGTTAGTGACTGGAGGAAAGGTGAGTGCTACAGTGTTTAACTTGTAAAGTATAATTTGTACACCACATCTTTAGATATGCTCTTGTGTGACAGTATTTCTAAGCACCACATAAGAAAACTAGTGGTATCTTTTCTGTTTCAGTGGATTGTTTCTGGTTCAGAAGACAACTATATCTATATATGGAACCTGCAAACCAAAGAAATTGTGCAGAAGCTTGAAGGTCATTCAGGTAATGCAGTATACCATAGGGCTTTGTGAGTCTGCATAATCACAAAATATTATTTTTATGATCATCTACACACACACACACACACACACACACACACACACACACACACACACACACACACACACACACACACACACACACACACACACACACACACACACACACACACACACAAAGAAGTTTAGAATTTACTAAAGATATTATTATCAGTATTAGTGGTTGAACAAGAAATAGGGGAGATCTAAAATACTGAGATCTGAAGTCTCTCCTGCTGTGACCTTCCCTTATGGATTGCTCCAGGAAGAAGTGTAGCGGGACACAAGTCACCACTCCTAGCACTCCATTTTCTGTTATATTATCACCCTTCCGTTTTCACTCTCTCTACTGCACAGGCTTTTGTCTTTCATCTCTTCTTTCCTCACTTTATACATATCTCTTACTTGTACACATTCTGTGCACGCTCTTTGACACATGTGTTACACATCTTCTCAATACATCATATTACTCCTTTCTTCACACAGACATACACACACACATACACTCTCTTTTTCCATAATTTTGTGTATATCATTTATCATGTAAAGTAATTTTTGTATATATTGTTCATGTTTTTGCTGAATAAAACAGAGAGAGAATACCCAGGCTAAATTTCCTTTGCCAGAGCTACACTGTTATGACACTGGAAATTGTTACCCTTCAAGGACTAAACACTGCTATGACCAAGAGTCATGGTTGGGAGCCTACACTCCTCGCTTGAGCAACTTCCGGGCGGCCAAGTAGCACCTCACCTTTGCTATAATTGGTGACCCCGTTGTTTTTTTTCCGGAGTGAGCAGCCAAGTCCACCCTGCTGCTATCCTCCAACCACCTGGCCAAGGCGACGCGGTCGGCTACGGGCGAATCTTCTGGCAGCTGCCCCTTCGCCGGTGTCGCCGCCTCCAGCAGCAGACCCCGGCCGCCACCCCGCCGGCCGCCGCCCCCAGCTGCCCGTATGCCGCCCCCCACCACCCAGCCGCCCTCACGGCGCCCCCCCCCCCCCGCGGCACTCTTCAGCTGGCCCTCGCCACTGGCCAGCAGTCTCTCCCAGTCGCGGACGCTCCTCCACGTAACTTCTGCCGGCCCCTCCAGTTTCCTGCTGTTACCTGGAGCCCTCCCACTGGCCTCGTCCCGCCTCCATCTACAGCTCTTCATTGGGGATTACCTACGGTCCATCGCCCAGGATTAACACTGTCATCCGTGGATTACTTACAGTGCGGTGCCAAGGATAACGTACAGTTCGTTCAGTGGTGAGTACAGTGCCAAGGATAACGTACAGTTCGTTCAGTGGTGAGTGAAGTGACATTGCCCCAATTCGGCATCTCTCACCGCTGTGGCACCCGGTCACACCGGCGCCTCACGCCTTCACTCCTCACCGCTGTGGCTCCCGGACTTTCCGGCGCCTGTAGTGTACTTTACACAGTCACGTGGTGGTCCACTCAGCACAATGCCTGATGACGTCGACTCCGTAGCCTTCAGTGATCCTCCGTTCATCAGCCAGGACCCTTCCACGTGGTTCTCCATCCTGGAATGTAACTTCAAGGCTTCCAAGATAACAGTAAGTCTAACCAAGTTCGTGAAGGCCTCTACAGTACTACCAGCTGACGTTCATTTCACAAGTTGCTGATATCGTCAGTGCTGCCAGCACTTCTGCTTCGCCCTATGAAGACCTCAAAGCTGCTGTTCTGCAACGCCTACAATCTACAGTGTCGGGGCGCCTCCAGGAGCTTCTGTCAAAAGAAGAATTTGGTGGTGAAAAGCCCACAGACCTTCTTCGCCGCATGAAGAAGCTGCTTGGCAACAAGTACACCTCCTTCGACAAGGAACTCTTCTTACAGCTGTTCTACCAACGCCTGCCTCCTGACACTCAACGCTGCCTCTTCACTGTCAAGAACAAGCTCTCAGTAGACGAGCTTGCCACTCTCGCCGATGAATTCATGGCTACCCTTCCACAAGGTCAACCAGCTGCAGTAGCCTCCATCTCAGCAGAAGACAGTACCAAGCAACTTGTTGAGCTCGTCTCACAGCTTAGACTTGAAGTGAGAGATCTTCGGAGAGAGGTCAGAGAACGCTCATGCTCACGTTCGCATTCTTCCTCCAGACACCACTTCTGGCGCCGCCAGCATTCAAAGAGTAAGACGCCGGAGACTTCTAGTTTCTGCTACTACCATGAAGAGTTCGGGAAAGACGCAAGAAATTGTAAGGCTCCCTGTACCTTCGCCAAGTCTTTAAACCCCAACAGCGAGCACTAGCGGTGCATAGTGTTCGCGACACCTCGTCTGCGCTACTGAAGTTGTATGACCCTCTCTCCCGGACCAAGTTCCTCATCGACTCTGGTGCAGACGTCAGTATTCTCCCTGCCCCTGGTGTAGACAGGACGTTGCCTCCCCTCCTTCACCTTCACGCCGCCAATGGTACGGAGATTCCTGTGTACACGCGACGCACCTTGCAACTTCACCTGAACCTCCGCCGTACCTTCGAGTGGACGTTCTACGTAGCAGCTGTCACGCAACCAATTCTAGGTGCTGACTTCCTCCGACACTTCGGTCTCCTAGTGGACATCAAGGGTCGGAAGCTGCTCGATCCTCTCACCTCAGTCACAACAAAGGGACAGATCACTCATGGTGATAGCACACAGATCTCCCTCCTCAAGGCAGACCACCAGTTCTCCTCCCTGCTGAAGTCCTTCCCTACGCTGACGCAGCCGTACTCAGCCAGCAAGCCGGTCACACACCACGTCTCGCACCACATCGAGACCAAGGGACCTCCTAGCCACGCCAAGGCCCGCCGCCTATCTCCAGAGCGCGCCAGACAAGCCAAGGCAGAGTTCGAGTCCCTCATTCAGCAAGGCATCATACGGCCCAGCTCCAGCAACTGGTCTTCCGCTCTCCACATCGTGCCTAAGAAAAATGGCGAACTACGACTATGTGGAGACTACCGCGCTCTCAACTCGCGCACCGTCGAGGACAGGTACCCAGTGCCTAACATCCAGGAGTTCTCTTCTCAGCTCTCCGGATGCACCTACTTCTCGAGGATCGACCTTGTGAAAGCTTTTCACCACATCCCCGTCCATCCAGCGGACATTCCGAAGACTGCTCTCATCACACCCTTCGGATTGTTCGAGTATGTCAAGATGCCCTTTGGTTTGAGGAATGCCGCTCAAACCTTCCAATGCTTCATTGACGAAGTCCTTCGAGGTCTCCCCTTTTGGTTCGCATACATCGACGACCTCCTCATCGCCAGTCCTGACGCAGAGACGCACCAACAGCACCTCCAGCAAGTACTCACCCGTTTGCAAGACTACGGGGTGCAAGTCAACGTCGACAAGTCTGTGTTTGGGGTCCCCTCCATCACCTTCCTTGGCCACACTGTCTCCTTGGAAGGCATCACTCCACTGCAAGAAAAGTGCGAGTCCATCCAGAACTTCCCCAAGCCTACAACACAGCGCCAACTCAAGCATTTCCTGGGGATGCTGAACTACTACAACCGCTTCATCCCCAGCTGCTCACTACTTCTTCAGCTGCTCTACGCGATGATCAGGCCTTGCAAGAAAGGACAGTCCATCTCCTTAGTCTGGACTCCAGCCACTGAGGAAGTTTTCACAGCAGCAAAACAAGCTCTCAGCTCCGTCTCACCTCTCAGCTTCCCTGCCCCAGATGGCATCATCTCTATCGCCACAGACGCTTCTGACATCGGCATCGGAGCAGTTCTACAGCAGTATGTCGACGGAGGTTGGAAACCGCTCTCTTTCTTCTCAAAGAAATTTAACAAGGCGGAATCCAAGTACAGTACTTACGACAGGGAACTTCTCGCCGTCTACAAGGCCATCAAGCGTTTCCGGTACTTCGTGGAAGATCGCAACTTCCATGTATACACCGACCACAAGCCACTCACTTCGAAGTCCCTGCACATCAAGACCTCCTGTTCGCCGCGACAACTGCGTCACATCGACTTCATCTCGCAGTTCACCACGGATTTGCGCTACGTCAAAGGTGAACACAACGCCCCAGCTGATGCTCTCTCGCGCAACATCTCTGCTGTGTCATCTTCTCCCATCAACTACACTGCCATCGCTGCTGACCAGGCCAACGATGAAGAGCTGCGGCAACTCCAAGACAACCCCGCACTACAGATGAAGAAGATACAACTCCCAGGAACCACAGTGCACGTTTACGCTGACACTTCCACCGATTCCTGTCGGCCCTACCTGCCGAAGACCCACCGGTATCGTGTTTTTCGTCAGCTGCACGACCTCTCCCACCCTGGCATCCGAGCATCTCAGCAGATGATGACCTCACGCTTCATCTGGTCTGGCATCAACAAAGACGTCAGGCTGTGGACCCGCACATGTGTCAAGTGCCAAGCCTCCAAGGTGTGGCGACACACACGCTCTCCTGCGGCCGCCTTCACTCCAGCCTCTTCACGGTTCGACCACGTGCATGTCGACCTCGTTGGACCACTACCCTACTCTGACGGTTACCGGTACCTTCTCACCTGCGTCAACCGCTTCACACGCTGGCCGGAAGCTGCACCTTTGGCTGACATCACAACGGACTCCGTCGCACGTGCCTTCATCACTACTTGGATCTCCAGGTTCGGTGTCCCTCTCAGCCTCACTTCTGACCGTGGCAGCCAGTTCGAGTCCAGTATGTGGTACAAGGTGATGTCACTACTAGGCATCCAACGCTTCAGGACAGCCAGTTACCACCCGCAGGCAAACGGCACCATTGAGAGATTCCACCGTCAGCTGAAGTCTTCCTTAGCTGCCTCTGCCACACGTGCAGACTGGTTCCAGGCACTTCCTCTCGTCCTCCTTGGCATACGGATATCGCTAAAGGAAGACCTACACCACTCCTCCGCCGAGCTCGTTTATGGTACCAAGCTCAGGTTACCTGGCAAACTCCTAACTCCTGCACCTCGCTCTACTCCTTGCAGCGTTCAGGACTTTGCTGCCAACCTCTCTGACTTCATGCAGCGTCTGCAGCCTGTCCAGCCTCGCACGTCTCCCTCCAAGACTTTTGTCAGCCAGGATCTGGACACTTGCACGCACGTGTTCGTCAGGGTTGACGCTGTGAAGAAGCCCCTGCAGCAGCCCTACCAAGGCCCCTTCAAAGTCCTGAGCAGGAGGAGAAAGACGGTCACTGTGGACAAGGATGGTAAGGCTGACACCATCTCCATCGACCGAGTCAAGCCTGCCTACCTCCTTCACAGTGACCCGGCCGTCATCAACACCATCGGCCAGAACATCGCCACCAACACCACTCGGCACCAGAAGACGGTTACGTTCCTCCTCCCTCGTCACTAGGGGGGGAATACTGTAGCGGGACACAAGTCACCGCTCCTAGCACTCCATTTTCTGTTATATTATCACCCTTCCGTTTTCACTCTCTCTACTGCACAGGCTTTTGTCTTTCATCTCTTCTTTCCTCACTTTATACATATCTCTTACTTGTACACATTCTGTGCACGCTCTTTGACACATGTGTTACACATCTTCTCAATACATCATATTACTCCTTTCTTCACACAGACATACACACACACATACACTCTCTTTTTCCATAATTTTGTGTATATCATTTATCATGTAAAGTAATTTTTGTATATATTGTTCATGTTTTTGCTGAATAAAACAGAGAGAGAATACCCAGGCTAAATTTCCTTTGCCAGAGCTACACTGTTATGACACTGGAAATTGTTACCCTTCAAGGACTAAACACTGCTATGACCAAGAGTCATGGTTGGGAGCCTACACTTCTCGCTTGAGCAACTTCCGGGCGGCCAAGTAGCACCTCACCTTCGCTACAGAAGCAAGGCATAAAGGAGATTAGACAGAATAGAATAAAATTTTATCATCATAGTGTGTGCATCAGTCAAAAGAAAGACTACATAGATGTAGATGTATAAATGGGATCACATGATGTAGCTCAGGGCTTGTAGAATATAGCTAGGTAAATACATGCATAAACGCACACACAGCATCCAACAAGATTTTATCTTGCCAGTTTTGTAACACTATTTCTGGAAAAGGTAAAGTGAAACTGTTATGTCACGCAATATTCAAAGAGTAGCATGCTGATATATTTGATCAGGCTTCCACTTACTACAATCAAAATGGCTTTGATCATCCAAGCATTTTGATTGTGTCATTTTCTAGTTGTTTCTTTACTGCCTATGACATAGGATCTCATCATGCAGGGCTGAGAGCAGCTCAGATTTCTTTTTTAAGAGGGAGCTGCAACATAAAAAGAGATGAAGACCAAACCATCCCTGCCTGTCCTAGTAATCAAACCTGATTTGTCTGACCTGTGAGCCAAGCATGTTGATCTTTACACCACCGGTGTGGTACATGTACTGGAAATGTGTGTCACACTGATATGCACTAGAGTGCCCAACTATCCAAATTGGCATTCAAATGATGTTTCAACATTAACAAATTGCTACAGTAATCTCTTGTTATCCATGGAAGACAGGTAACAGACACACAGAAACATGAAAAATTAGTATCCCTGAACCCCCCAAAAATTTAAGTAAAGAAAATGTGCATTTACATGGTTATAAACATTTTATTTACCAATTAACATAAAAAATAATGAAAATAAGCAATGAATACTGGTAGGTTGCTTCTCATCATCTCTTATGTTATTTGAATTTGTGGTTGGCAGCAATCCATGTGAAAGTGAAACCGTTGGTATAGAGGGATGACTATTTAAAACCATTCAGAATTCTGTAAGTCATGTGATAAAGTGTAGTGCAAGAAATATAAAATTTTGATTTGCATGAATCATTTTAATGTATATATTTCATTTCAGATGTTGTTTTGTGCACAGCCTGTCATCCAACTCAAAACATCATTGCCTCTGGAGCATTGGAAAATGACAAAACTATTAAGCTCTGGAAGAGTAACACTTAAAAGTTTCTATCATGAAGACAGTGATACAAAATAACTAGAAATTTATGACTTTTTACTGTGGAAATACTAGGATGTTTGTTGGTGTGTCAAGTACAACTTTCTTGTAGTTTATGAAAGATATAGTGCTTTTTTTTTTTTTTTGTATGGGAGTTAAATGGGCATGTTTACTTTGTATGATCTCCTTGCAGAAAAGTAGAATTTACAATTAGCACAGTGAACTCTGGAAAAAAAAAAAAAAATGTGAAATGGTTTTGACATTACAAAAGGCTCATAATTATGATTAATTTTATACTTTATACCTGTGGTTGTACAAAGTCCAAAAAAGAAAAAAAAATACTACAGTCTTTTTCTTGGAATTGGCTGTTATATTGAATAACCAAACTTCTTACAAGTGATGATTTGTATTTTTATTATCCTGGTGTATTTTGTATGTAGTGTAGCAGTAAGCATATGGTTAAGAAGACAGATCTGGGCTAGGTGGAGTGGAGTGCCCACAAAGGCATTATAAGCCATCGTCATGCCATCTGGTTTGCCTGCCCCTTTACTATCCAGGAAAACCCACATCCCATGGTAGAATCATAAAGGTTGATGACATGTGTAATAATGCATTTTTTTAACATAGTACAAGTATCAGGCATAGTTGATAGTGGAGGACCAGTATCAAAATGACATTGATAAGAGAAAATGTCTGGTAAAGGTACACACAATGTACACATAAAGGACAAATCCAAAACTCAGTTACATGGGAAATTTCATTTTGAAGAATACAATTGATGAAATGCAGTCACATTAAAATTAGTAAGTATATAATGGTAAAAATAAATAAAGGGTTTGACCATTATGAAATTAACAATAACAATTAATGTATAAAGCAGCAAAGCCATGAGAGAAAAAGGGAGATGACTTAAAAAACAAGTTTATGTACAACAGAAAGGGGATTAGCCAAAAAATAAACAAATGATACAGTGATGGTCAGAAGTCAAATAACATGTAACTGTTTTCACTGTGCCTGGCATTTTTACATAACAATTGAGTCCTCTGGTGTGCTGATAATTTCCTACAAAACCTTACAACTAAAAGATTTTTAGTAGTAGTAGTAGGCAACACATCTAATCAACTCTCCACCGTGACACACAGCAGGTACATTAGTAGAAATATAGTATACATATTTATTCTCGGTCACCTGCGTGCCTGACTAAATAATAATAATAATAACAAATAACTAACTCGAAAATAAATACACTACTTGCTTATTATTGATATACCAGTATAGTCTACACAACTCTCTAGATGTTTGAACGTGTGGCTCCGAAGAGGAGCCGGATTGATGGTGATATTGGCTGAAGGGGAGGGAAGCCCTTTATTTACTTCATTCGAGGACTTAGGTTGAGAGAAAATACTAAACACTGGCAGTTAATGCGGCAGGAGGTTATTTGACTAAGACCATCTAAAATATGAGGAACTGGTGAACTTAAAGTGAGTTCATGAAAGAAAGTGATGAGCCTAAATGAAAGAGAATGAAGAAGGGTCAAAACCGATTTAATTAAGAAAGATTTGAGACCAAAGGGGAATTTATATAAGGTGAAACTGATAGGAGAAGAAGATGACGGAAAATACCAGAATCAAAACTGACTTACTAAACAGAGGATGAGTGGATAAAGAAACGGGCATGGCATAACTGAAGTCAACAGAGAAAGGTGCAGGACAAAAAAGGAACTAAAAGAGTTTCAAACTTGAATTTTCAAATGTCACTATAAGGTCATTCAATTAAACTGCGAAAGTAAATTTGCACCGAGAAGCCATAACCTCATTGTCCCCTTTCATCTGACTGGCTGTTGAGCAAGGAGGTGCATCAGTTAGACGTATGTGATAGATTATCCATGAAACTCCAAGATTAAAGATACGCGTACTTTAATTTTATTTTAGTATCCCAACTATTAACCAATAAAATTTTAATTTGCAAAAAAAAAAAAAAAAAAAAAAAAAAAAAGGTACAATACTAAGGGAGAGTGAGCTACTTAAAATTGGCAGTTTCCTAAATGAAAGCTGTTTATTATTATTATTATTATTATTATTATTATTATTATTATTATTATTATTATTATTATTATTACCGCCGAACGGGTGAAAGAATTTGTTGTTGAACAAGCGTATGCTAAATAACATGTTCTGTGTTATGAGAGTTAAAGTGAATTAGTATATTAAATTCTGGTGCTATAATATAAAAGTTAAGTAAATGAGGAGAGTATAATCGACAGCTGTGTTGCCTCACATGGTCCTGTGAGGCTGGTGGTGAGAGACTAATATGAAGCATAAGTAACACCAAGGAAACCGAGTTACAGTAGAGATTAAGGAAACTTAATTCATTATAGTAGTTAATTGCAGTAGTGAAGTTGTGTGAGGGGAACTAGCTGTGGAGAGCTTAGCTGCAGAGAGGCAGTGAGGGTCGTGTTTACGTGGTAAAGTTGATGACATAGCGCGTAAGGTAAATAAGAGACAGGAATCTATAGAGGAATGGGTCAAGCTGACCTAAGAGTAACATGGGCAGGCGTGAAGCGCCGAGGGCCAGCAGGAACGAAGCCCGGAGGGACAGATTCCTTTGTACCGCCACTGAATTCGGGTGCGATTACTCCAGGAAAGATCGGACCACTATAATGCAGACGCAGGTGTTGCTTGGTGACAGGCATCCTTAAGACCCCAAACATGTGTGTTCCACATCAGTATTACGAGGGGTTGATTGTCCTAATTAATATAATCCATGATTAGTAATACATCATATTGATACAGTATTTAATGGTTAGTAGTGCTACACACGTCTTATGTATGTCTTCAGGTTTGACCGAATGCAATAAACGATTTGCCTCATCGTGTGGGTCTAAAATCCTCTAGCTTTCTTCGGGCAGTTACAATTATTATTATTATTATTATTATTATTATATTATTTCTTACATAGACATATCATAAATACATTTTATCCTAGGATAACATCATACAAGGAGGAAATAATGATAACATGAAAACAAGTGTGCATTATTAAAATATCATCTGTGTCTTGAATGGACCGCTCTCCCTTTGTGACTTTTTTTTTTTCTAATTGGTAAGCAGCGTTCGTACCTTCATATAATTAACCTAATCATCAGAGGAGTGGCTTCTCCGGGCAAGTTTATTTGAATGGTGATACTTCAAAAGTGCTATATTGTTAGTGGACATTATATATATATATATATATATATATATATATATATATATATATATATATATATATATATATATATATATATATATATATATATATATATATATATATATATATATATATATATATATATATATAGAGAGAGAGAGAGAGAGAGAGAGAGAGAGAGAGAGAGATTTAATCCTAAAAAATACATTATATGACTGAAAACCTTACACAGAAGTATAAAGTACTGATAGGACTACGACAATCACTATTTCCATATACATTCAGTCACCGCACAACTTTTCCTGTCAATTTAGATAACTTTCTGGTATCGAGAAAGTCTCTTCCATTTTCTTTAGCTTTGAGGCATTCAATACACCCAAGAAAGCGCAGGCTCTGATCCATTCTCATCAGAGGCTTACAAACCACGACAACGACTGCCACCAGTGTCATGCCACTCAGCTTTGAAGCATAAATGGAAACACTGAACCACTGATCTGTCATACTTTGTAAATAACATCTTAATCATGCCAAAGTAGATCAGTTCAACATGTAGTTTATGAGAAGCTCTACATACACCCTGAGTAATCCCTCCTGATATGATTTTATTTATTAATATCATGTATTCACGCACTTCTGCATTTATCCCAAATTTGACTAAAAGTGTGGAATATACGTCTTCCTGATGAAATAGTTTCTCAAGCTTCCATAGATATATTTAAAACAAAAGTTAACATCTTCCTGTTAACTTGCTAAGTATTTACATCTTTTGTTTTACCTTTTCATTCTTTAATTTTTCACATCCATATGCGCTCACTGGCGGTACTCTGCTTGGCTCTATTTAAGTTTTATGATCTTCCCCTAATACGTGGATTTTCATGATAACAGTAATAATAATAATGATAATAATGAATTATATTAAAATACTTTTCCTCATAATTTTGGATAATTCTTTCGACTACTCTTTTAAGGACTGCTACCTTCTGTAAGCTTTCTTTTTTTTTTCAGCCCTTTAAAAAAAAAAAAAAAAAAATCCCTCACCTCAGGATATAGTGTGACTGACATTCGGGCTTCAACAGTTTACTTTCCCCAGGTTTTTCCAGGTGCCCATTTATCGAATAACTCGAAGGAAAAATAAAAACATTTGAGGGAGCTGTGCTCCAACCACCCCAGCCCGAATTTTAACGCTAGACACTGCATCACTTGTTGGAAAATATTAATAATCATTGATTTCAAAACGAACTTGGATATCTACCTAAAGTATACGGCTTCACGTTCTTGTCATGAAGTAAGAAATATGACCTGAGAGATGCTGTATGTTACTTCATAATATATCTAATATGTTTATTCGCTTTACCAAAGCATAATGTAATGTGCACCTCTTTGAACCATTCAGAAAAAAACTGATAAATTGATCTGAAGACAGGATAAATTCTTTATTAATTAACAATGAGAAGCCATAACCGCCAGGGCAGACGTCGCGACCCATGGTCATCGGGTTCTCCGATAATTTTGGGAATTTGTGTGGTCTCAGTCATTAGAAGAAAACATGCAGCTCAATGATAAGTTAACTATTTAGTGTAACAGTGCGTTCTATCAGAAAATATCCCTGCTAGATTTACGACTGCACTGTCCTCTGACGGCAGCCTAAACACGTTTTACGTTCGGGTTATTTCAATTGATGTATAGTTAATAAAGATCTGCAGATTCATATGGAAATGTCTTATTATCCTCTATTAGCTCTCTTAGAGAGTGCACATGCCTGATTTTATGAAAATAACTCAGCGTGAAAGAGAATGAAGATGGATGGCGATCGCAGCCACATCCAAGATTCCAACGGTATAGTTACTGTTGAAAAAAAAAAATCCATATATTAAGATAAGTACTTTGCACCAATCAAGTAGCGAGATAGGGATAGAAGGTTAGGGAGGTGGCTATTAGATCAGCGGCACATTTTAGACCAAAGCCAAGAAATAGAAAACATTAATAATAATAACAAGACGGTCTCCCACACACTACACTATAATGACACAGTCCTACACACTCCACATGAAATTTCAAATGCATTCAACACCTATTTTTCACAAATTGCACCCCAACTTAGCTCCCAGCTTCCTAGAGCTCAAAATTCACACATTTCTTATCTCAGAGGTAATTTCCTAAATTCCATGAATATTCCCATAGTGACAGGAAATGACATAGTAAAAGCTATTTCTGCCTTAAAAAATAAAAAATGCCCTACGGATGAAATACCTGTGAAAATAATCAAAGAGAACAAAAATCTTCTAGCAGAGCCACTCTCAAAATTATTCAATGATTCAATAAAAGATGGAGTTTTCCCTAATAGATTCAAGCTGGCAAAAATTATCCCTATCCATAAATCGGGAAGTAAAACTAATATCTCAAACTACCGACCAATCTCTATTTTACCAGTGTTCTCTAAAATATTTGAAATCATTATGAAGAACTTCCTCATGAACTACCTCAATTCACAAAAATTCTTAAATAATAGGCAATTTGGTTTCCGCCCCGGACTAAATACTTTTGACGTTATAAATGTGTTTACCTCTGACCTACACGATGCCTTGAATAAACATAAGTCTATAATATCCATTTTCATTGATTTCAGCAAAGCTTTTGACACAGTTGACCCAAACATTCTAATAGACAAATTACGTCACTATGGTATTCGCGGTTGTGTGGAAAATTGGTTCAAATCATATTTAACTGGCCGATCTCATTTTACATCCTACAATAATCCTAAATCAACCATCAAACCTATACATCTTGGCGTGCCACAAGGTAGCATCTTAGGCCCTATTCTTTTCCTGATATATATCAACGATATCAGCAATGCCTCTACTGCTTTCAGCACTATACAGTTTGCTGATGACTCCACCTTGTACATGATTGGTGATAATCCCACTGACCTAATCTACAGAGCCAACCTAGAATTATCTGCCTTTTCTGAATGGTGTCTTGCAAATCGCCTAACAATTATTAACACAGCTAAAACTTTCTACATGTTATTTACAAATACCACCACCAAATACCAACCCTTACCTAGACTTACCATATTAGATAAAGATATCACGCAAGTTTCCAAGACAAAATTTCTTGGAGTAACATTTGACAATAATCTTACCTTTAAATATCACATATCAAACCTTTGCCTAAAATTATCTAGATCAATAGCACTATTGCTGAAAATAAAAAAAATTTGTTCCAGTGGAAATTATGAAAATCATGTATTATGCCCATATATACCCACACTTAACCTACTGTAATCCAATTTGGTCCACTACCTACCCATGTCATCTACAAAATCTAAACATCCTCCACAAGAAAATTATTAGAATCATGACTAATAGTGACTTCCTCCAACACACACCTCTACTCTTTAAATCTATGAAAATCCTTCAACTCTCTGACTTATCAAACTTCTCTATTGCATCATACATGTTCAAATTGATAAATTCCAACAACAACAATACCCTGACCCTAACTCATAACCACTCCACACGCTACAGGCATTCTCTACAGATTCCCCATCATACCTTAACTCTCTACCAACACTCTCTAATGTATAAAGGTCCCAAAATATGGAATAGCACCCTGTCACACATAAAAAATTCATTAAGCGTAAATATCTTTAAGAGAAAACTAAAAGAATATTTATTGTCTCAATACTGACACATCTTGTACTTCAATCAATTTTTATCAATATCAATTATTCTGTTTCTTGGTATTGTAACCAAATAGTTCATATCCTCTGTAACTAAAATAGTTTATAACCTCTAGTATATATACATATTTATTTATGTTTGTTTAATTATTCTCAAAACTAATATTTGCTTGTTTATAATCAGATTCCACTTCAATTTTCTCTATTTCTCATGTATAATTATGATTTTTCTCTTTTCCTTCCTGTTCTTGCAAAGCCATTTATCCCTAAATCTTTTGTTATTGCTATTATTATTATTTTTTTTTTTTACATTTTCTTCAATTAGATTTTTAGTTTAGTGTTGTTTTACATTTCAGTATTAAGTAGATATTAAGTGTGCCCAAAAAGCTTGTGCTTCATAAGGGGCTGTTTGTCTTTCAATTAATTGTACCTTAAGCTTATATATGTATTACAGACAAACATAATAAAGTGTTTAAAGTGTTTAAAGTGTTTAAAGTGAGTCCTCACTTCGCCTTTCTGCTTAACAGCGTCATGAAGTTTATTCAACCTCCTGATGTCAATGCAGATAAGATTGGATCAGACCAAAGAATGTACTGCGTATTACATATATACATATTACATTAGGAGAGAATATATATATATATATATATATATATATATATATATATATATATATATATATATATATATATATATATATATATATATATATATATATATATATATATATATATATATATATATATATATATATATATATATATATATATATATATATATATATATATTAAGTATAGGAAAAGTACTGATTCCTACAGTATGTATAATTATAGTAAAGCGTGAGTGTGAGAAGCCTGGATATTGTTTACCACAGCGGCACGTGGTCGAGGTGGCAGGCATGGCAGACGGGGAGACGGGGCTCCGCTCCGCTCTTCTCAAGCTCTGCCATAAAGATCAGGCATGCCATTCTATATTCAAGGAGCATCTAGAAAAGAAGGTAAAAATGATTTTCATATTTTCTCTGTTTTACTATTTGTCTGTATCTTATTAGGTAAGATGGATTCAGCTCTGAAATTTCACCACCTTAACCGGATTCTGTAATAGCAAAGTCGATCTGTGCCTCATTCCTGATGTCATTATTAAATTATGTACATCTCACATAAATCAGCTTATTGTATTTGGGGCAACGGGTTTGAATAAGGGCTGTGTTGGTGACAAAATTGTAATCACCCAAACGACGATTGACCAGCTTGAAGGTGTATATATATATATATATAGCGCCATAAGTATTTCGACTTCATTCAATGGAAGGAGAACTACCAGTAAATTTACATTTTTCCACCGTCAAACAATTTCGGACGAGACTACATTTTCTGGAGATTTTGATGTGCTTTGAATTAATCAAGTAACCGTTTCCGTAAAAAAAAAAAAATGTCCCCCACACACAAACAAGCAGAAATTCATGAAAAAAAATAATAAAACCTAACTAAATCTAACATAACCAGATTAAACCTAACCTAACCTAACCTACCTTAACGGTAAATTTGATAAAAATTAACATCTCAGAAACGAATTATTTGGGATGGTAAAGATACACACCACTGTGTTTTATGTGTTTTTTTTTTTTTTTTGCTATGAGACAGGTAAATATGTATAATAATGCCAAACTACCTCCTGCTGATTTTATAAATGCAAGAGTTTCAGTGTTTTTTCTTCATTGTTTAACCACTGATTGCTGTGGCTATTGTGATTGGCATAAGACTGCATCACCATAAGAATTTTTTTCTTTCCAGAATTCCAGAATAATTCTCTCTCTCTCTCTCTCTCTCTCTCTCTCTCTCTCTCTCTCTCTCTCTCTCTCTCTCTGGTAAATGTCAAGAATTAAAGGATGAAACTGTTTTCTGGTAGATTTTGATGTGTTCTGAATGAATCAAAAGTCACCAAGATTATTTTTAACCTTTTAGTCCAAAACAAATAATTTCTGATAAAGGTAACTGATGACTGAACCAGACCTAATCTAAGTTAAGTTCTAACTATGTAGGGTTAACCTCATAACTATCAGGTAACTAGGTATATAACCCTGCATATCCTCTAACCCTGCAGTACCTCATGGCAACCCAGTTGAACAGACAAGAACTCATTCATTAATAGAAAGTGTCAAAATCTTTCAAGATCTCTTGTGATTTCTGGCACCCAGCTAATAATAATACTCACTGCTGACCATTATGGTTTTCAATGTGGTAGGACAGCTGATGATCACCTGTTACTGACCTATGATTTTGTAACTCGGATTAGACACTGGAAGTGTGGTGGATGTGATACTGTTTGACTTCTGCAAAGCTTTTGACGTGGCAAACCATGCAGTTCTGCTTCATAAACTCTAGTGCATTGGTATCACAGGCCTGCTGCTGAACTGGAACAGGTAATTTCTGCAGGGCAGGACAATGAGCGTGTCTGTCTTGGGTGTCAACAGCAGCTCCAGAAATGTCATAAGTGGCTTGCTCCAGGGCTCTGTGCTGGGACCTCTGTTTTACTTGTTATACATCCTCAGTTTCTAACAACTGTAAAATTTTCGCGACAATCTCAAGCTCTACTTAAGATATAACTCTTCTCCTCCCCTGTCTTTGACCCTAGGTACGTCATCATGCCAGAATGATGTTGACAATATCTGTAGTGTTGCAAATTCATGGGGCCTTGCTCTCAATAAGGACAAATGTGTTGTCTTGAGGTTCCAATGGCTTGGCAACATACTGTTTCTTTATCTGAATATTAACTTCAAGGTCATACCATATATCTGGTCAACTCTCACAAAGACCTTGGGGTTTTGGTTGATCCCTCCCTCAGATTCCATCAGGACATCAGTTCAGTTGTCAGTAAGGCCTCTGGGTTGTCTGCCAACCTTCTTAAATGTACACATTGCAAGTCACAGGACTTTATGCTTACCCTGTACAAAACTCGTAAGACCTGTACTAGAATATGCCTTCTGTGTGTGGAACACTGGTTTTCTGGGTATAATTGCTTGCTGGAATCAATCCATAAAACTTGGACCCGTCATGTTGAAGACTTGTGACTTGCCTTATTGTGAGTGTCTCAGGATTTTGGACTTCTACTCTGTCCAAGGATGTCTTTTGCATGTTGATATCCTCAAGTACTGGAAAATCTTCCATCAGGAGTGTAGTATTACTCCAAATGAAATATTCTCCTTGGCTCACTCAGTGGGCACATGGGGGCATAGATTTAAGATCTTATATATCCACAGCTCTCTCAAAGCCTGGAGAAGATTCTTCTTGCTAAGATGTGTGAGACACTGGAATTCCTTACTGGATGAAGCAGTTGCTCTAGAGTCAATTTCCCTATTCAAGAAAGCCTTGCACTCTACTCTTGGTCCTCTCCTTTACCAGTTTGTAGACTAGTTCCTCATCCTCATTCCACTACAGATAATTTCAGCTTATAATATTATACTAACTTGTGATATCTGTCATATAGTATTATACTAACCTGTACTACCTCATTATACAGTATTATTCCTTGATCTCATAACCATTAATACATTTTTTTCCCATCTCAATATTCTGCATAAGGTACACAGCTCAGTCATTACTATTAGAACAGCTTGCCACAGTATTGAAATCTTGCTGACTGGCATACCTGTAGATCCTTGCTGCCCTTATATTCATAGATATAACCTATACCTGCCTATTCACATGTCATGAAAGGGTAGTGAACCAGTGAGTCAACTAGGTGATTTTCTCTCTCCCTGACCTCTCATTGCAGCAACAGTTCTTTTGTTTATTGCATTACCACAGTGCATATCTTTTGATCAGTACTAACATCTATTAGAAACTTACTGGAATATGTTAGGAAGTCTCTGTTTTTAAGTTATGTATTTGTTTGCTGGTCAGAACAGGTTTACCTAGGTACTTGGACAGCATTCCACATTTGTGATGTAGATGTCTATTTCTCAATTTTTTGTCAATGTTTTATGATTTGTTTTGCAGAAATGGAATTCTGATGACGTGGAATACCTCTTTCGAAAACTGGGGCAATCTCTTTTGGACCCCCATCTTACTCTTCAGTTAGGCGTACATCTGCGGCCATGGATACTGGAGTTACTGGGGCGAGCACAAGTTGCTGCCAAGAAGACCCTTTTGTCAGGCAATGGCAATGACCTTCATCTTGCCCTTTGTATAGCTCTGAGCAAACTGGTGGCATTCAGTGGGGATGCAGTGAGGTGAGAAAGATCTGAAATGTTCATGAGGAAGTAATTTTTAACCTATTTTAAAGATGTTAATCTGATCTCTATCACAGCTGTTGTTAAAAATTAATTTTTTATTATTATTATTATTATCATTATTATTATTATTATTATTATTATTTTTGTTATTATTATTTTTATTATTATTTATTATTATTATTATTTATTATTTATATTTTATTATTTATTTATTTATTTATTTATTTATTTATTTATTTATTTATTTTTGTTTATAGCCACACTTGAATAACTGGAAACTGACAGCTAAGGCAGCTCTTGTTATTGGCAGTTAACTTTGGTAAACATTCTAATCAGACATCTGATATGTGCACATTTCATAAAATCAATTTATTGCACTAAACATTGAAAACTATGAGAAAAAGTTTCAAAATCATAGGTTCATTGCATGTAAAGTTTGCTAATATATACTCATATTATAGAAATCTGGATGCCTCCCAAAAGTTGACATTCTCTTCATATGGCAACTTTTTCAAACATGCTCTAGCATGTCTGTCTGTCTTTGACCTTGATTTTACCATTGTGCAATTTTTTTTATACAAACATGTAGCTCTTCATTCTCTCAATATGATTAAACAATATCATTTTTGTAGTGTAAATCCTCACCAAGTACAAAATTCATGAGTATATGAATTGATGAAATATCCAGTAATTTTTCCTTTTCTTTTATTGGATCTTAACAAAGGATGGTTTAGCTTACAGTATGTTTATTGGAACCTAAGTGAAAATTTTCATTGGCTCTTCTCCCTGTGAAATCCCTCTGTTCTTTTCCTTAGCTTTCTTTTTATCACAAATATAAAAATGTTTATGAGAGCTTCTCTGTCAATCATATGTTTTTTTCTCAATGCCCATGAAAGCTGCATACAGTTTTCACCTAGTATTGCTCTAGTACCAACTGAACAGTAGTTGCTAATGCTTCATTTGTATATTATTTTTCTTTCCCAAAACCTGCTTTGGTAACCTTTCTTCCAGTTATGGCTATCAGTCTTTTGTATCATGACAAACAAAAACTTTCCCCATCACCCTATACAAACTTATGCCCCATGATTACTGCACTTATCTTACTATCACCTTTATACATAGGCATTATTATGAAGCATTATTGCTTCTTTGTCTTTACAGAAAGCTGTATGTATAAAAGGCACAGTCACACAAGCATTTTTTTTTTTTTTGGTATTTATCAACAATACAGTAAAATCCCTCTTATCCAGCATCAACGGGACCGCCGACATGCCGGATACTTGAATATTGCTGGATACTTGAATAGAAGTGAAATTATGTCCACAATCACCACCATACACTCACGCATCTTACCATAACAAAGATCAGCTGATCTTAATCAGCAGCTGATCTGATCAGCTGCTTAAGTGTAAGCACAATACACTTCCTCTTTTCTACAACTTTAGGCATGATGAAGGCGTCAGGCAATAAACAGTGCACACGCGGGACTGAATCACTGAGTAAACACAGTGCAGTGGGCCGTGGGTGGCGTGAAGCAGTGCGCTCTGGTGGCGAGGAGACAAAGTATGCCTCGCCCGGGAATTTTAATAGATTTTATGAGTACACATTGATTTTTTATTGATTTTAAGGCTCGGGGAAAAATGTGCCAGATACTTGAAGCTGCCGTATACTCGAATGCCGGATGAGAGGGATTTTACTGTATTGTACTATGACAATATCGAGTCGCTTTCTGGTCACACAGACATTGTCGAGTTCTAGTAGCAATTTCAGCTTTGTCTTTTATTTGGCATGGGAGCTGAGCTACCATAACAAAGACTGATACCTGCTCAAGACAAGGAGATATGTGACCTTCCCACCCTCTTGGTGGAGGCAGATGTCCACAACAATCTGCTGTCATTTGCTTCACTTGTGCCTTCCTGATCGAAGACAGGACAAGTACCATGCCTGTGATACCCTCAATAGGACTCCACCAAAGCTCAACTTCACAGGATCTTCACTGCCCTACACAACAACAACAAGATTGAAGATGGACAAAGATGTTGTGCTGTGTATAGTGGCAGCTTGCCTAGTGAAGATCATGTCAAGAAGCATCTTTGGAATCATCATTGACTCCAGAGAAGGACAGATGAGAGCATGACTTTTAGACTGCTTAGGAAGCTGCAGGAAGAGGACCAAGTTAAGTTCACACAGTGGACTAGATTGAATCAGCAACAGTTCCAAGATCTTTTGGCCCTGGTCATCCCTCTTATCAAGAATTAAGACACAAACATGCGCCAAGCAGTTGTTCCTGTGGAACGTCTTACTTTGACTCTACAATATTTAGCAACGGTGCATGTTCTTGTTTTTTGAAAGTATGAATTTTACTCTATAATATGTAATAAAAAATATCCAAAACATTGTTGTACTGAGACAGAAAATTTGCCCAATTCTGAGGTAGCTGATTAGTGTATTTTGGTTTACCCTCAGTGGAATTTTTGTAGATCATATTGTCAGGACAGTTTAATTCAGGGAGAAAAGTATCCTATACAATTAAGGGTTAATGTTGTGCAGTTCTAGGCATACAGCTTTTGTGACAAAGATACTTGTCTTTTAGGTAAAATATAATACTTTTTATAATTGAGATAGTTCTTTCTCTGCAAATATATAAAAAGTAACCTAAACCTAACTTAAATTGGCTTAGTTAGGTTTGGTTATGTTAGGGCAGAGATTTCCAAACTTTACCAATATCAAGGATCCCAACCTTCATTGTGTTGTGGATCTCCTTGGGTCCTGGGGGTCTGTGGACTTCAGCTTAGGAACCTCTATGTTAGGTTAGTAGGTTTAGGTTACTTTATTTATTTATTTATTATTTTTTATTTTTTATTTTTTTATTTCGTAGAGAAACATTGAAAAAAAAACATCAAACTTTGGTCAGAAAAAGCATGTCTCAAAAAATGTAGGTATGCCTACAACTGCACAACAGTTAACCAACTGAGTTCTTAAAAGGAAGTACAGAACCAGTGACAAACAGTATCTTCAAGAACAGAAATCAAGTTCTTATGAAAGTCTGAATAAAACTTACAATATGAAACTTTAATTATTTAAAAAGATAGTTGTGATAACTTAGCAGACAACATCCTGATACATGGAGTGATAACTTAACATAACATCTAATACATGAAGATTAATGAACCGAAGTTAGTATGGTACTGTAATTTCTTTAATTTTTTTAAGCATTCTGGTTTCAACACAACATAAACCTCAATGTGTTCCCACAAAAATAACCAGAAATGTATAAACTACCTCAAGCAACAGTAATACTACTTTGACACTAGAGACTTGAATGTGTTGTGGGTACCCCTACAAACTTGTTTCTTTATGCTTTATATAAAGATATATATTTTCTCTCTCTCTCTCTCTCTCTCTCTCTCTCTCTCTCTCTCTCTCTCTCTCTCTCTCTCTCTCTCTCTCTCTCTCTCTCTCTCTCTCTCTCTGAGGCAAGGTATAACTTGACTTTCAAGAATTTCTGACATAAGTGGCATGCAAAGTGTTCATCACTCTGTAGTGAGAACACATGGAGGTTTTGATATGTTGGAACCAAGTTAATTAAATATAATTGATAATATTAATTTGAGATCAAGATGTTGTCCCCCTAAATTGAATTATACATCATCATCACCAGTGTTTTGTTCTTAAATATTTCTGATTTTATGCTATTGTATGACTTTTAATCCTATTTTTAGCCATTGAAGACAATCAGAAAGGGTGAAATATATTGTCCCACTATTAAACATGTTTATTTTTTATTTCACTGATGAGTTTTGTTAGATTAAGTTGATGCTTTTACAATAGGTTACATCAGTTTGGATTTTGTTGGGTTAGGATAATGAATTTAGTTTATTACATTAAGTTGGGTTTTGTTAGTTTAGGGTTGTGGGTTTGAGTGCAATCATAGTGAAGATGATATGTGGTAGATTAGGTTGGTAAGATTGATAGGGTTTGGTTAATTAAACTTAGTTATTTTTTTCATTCACATCAATGGATCACTGAATTTTAAGTATGGTATGTCTCCCTAATTCAAAGCCCAGTGACTCTCCCCATATCCCCAAGTATGTTAATGGACTAGGGAAATGGAGTGTGTAAGTAGTGTCTGAAAATTAAGTTTATCCCAAAACTCAGAGGTATTATTATGCAAGTGCACCCATCTCATGGTAAAAAAAAAACATTGTCCTCAGTGAAGTACTTGGGTCATAACACAGTGGTGCGTGTCTTTACTGCTTCAAGTCAAATTTGATCAAATTTATCATTAAGGTAGGTTAGGTTTAGTTAGGTTTAATTAGTTTAGGTTTGGTTTAGTGAAGTTTAGTTAGTATTTTTTTGGATTTCTGCTTGTTTACATTGTGTGGGGGGGTATATAAGAAAAAAAATATTTGCAGCAGAAACGGTTACTAGATTCATTCAAAGCACATCAGATTCTACCAGAAAAAAAAAGAAAAAGAAAATGTAGTTTTGTCTGAAAATGTTGGACAGGTGCACTTAGCTTGATGCCATCAGGTGCACCAGCTTAGACTGGAAATTAATGTATATTATTATGGTATTTCACCACCACACTAAAACAGTTCATACAAAATATGGAGTATGGTTTCAGTTGGTATTTTGAAATACCAATATTGTATTTGAAAAATATTGTCTTTGAGTGAGATAAGTTTGGGAGTCAGCTGAATTTTGCATTACAACTGTGCACTACATTTAGTAAGGGTCACCCCTATTTATTTTATGAGGTAAGTGTACATAGAAGTAACTTACAGCACCAGAAAAATAAGTATGTATACTAACATCCATTCAGCTGTAAAAGCTCAGGGTGTTCTGCCTGAAGTTCCTCTGCAATAGCATCCAAAGCTCCTTGCCCCAAGTTGATTTTGGAGTACAGTGCATCCTTGTGGTCCCACAGAAATATCTTCTGCCTCACAAGCTCAAGCAAATACCCCTCAGAAGTCTGAGTCCATGGTAATTTGGTGGCCATCACTACAGACTCACAATTCTTGGGCACTTGTTGGCTGCAGCTGATGTAAACATTTCTCATGGATCACTAGTTGGGAACTACTTGGGCAGTCTTGAAATCAGTTCTTGCCACCCTGAAGTCCTTTTTTTGAGCTTCTGTATTTTGAAATAGGGCTTACATAAACAATGAACGTCAGAAAATATTGGCTGATGGTGATTTCACTGTTTGG
The DNA here is from genome assembly GCF_035594125.1 of Scylla paramamosain. Taxonomy (NCBI): domain Eukaryota; kingdom Metazoa; phylum Arthropoda; class Malacostraca; order Decapoda; family Portunidae; genus Scylla; species Scylla paramamosain. Next base: position 9,478,968 of record NC_087157.1, on the reverse strand, counting down.
CTTCAACCAAAAGGTGATAATAAATAATGCACATGATCATCAAGGCCAAAAACAGAAAATTTATTGCCTGATTCGAGCCGGCTTTGTGTTCCTGGCTTAATATTGCCGAAAAAAGTGCTTGTGTGCCTTAAAGAGATTTTCTACCTCAATCTTTTCCATATTTTAATCTTTCTATGTTTATTCCTTATATATAAGCTTCTTACCTTACTTGAATGTGGCAGTACCTTTTTCTATTTCTTCTATCAATTCTCTGCACTAACATCTACTTAACTAACTAACTGACTAACCAACTACCTCAATCTTTTCCATATTCTAATCTTTCTATGTTTATTTCTTATTATAAGCTTCTTACCTTACTTGAATGCGGCAGAACCTTTTTCTATTTCTTCTATCAGTTCTCTGCACTAACATTTCCCATAATGCCTTCTCATTCTATGAATGTTCAAAATAAGTTTTTTTTTTTTTACTTCCACTACTTGTAAAATTTATACACAAGTTAATCCAATGAAATAAAACCATTTATATATATCATGTTTTTTTTTAGAGGTGTTGTAGCAAGCACTATCTATGTGTAATGGACAGGAGGCATGATAAGTTTTTTTGTGTGAAGTATAATGCATCTGCCATCCAACATTTTCATTATTGGATGATAGTTTTTATTACTGTAAGTGTTGTGTTAGGAATTTAGCTGTTGTTATGAAGTATGTGGCAGAAAACAACCTCAGTACTAATAAATGCTCATTATTTGGTTGTTGAAGATGCTTGGTAAATACAACTATTTACAAAAAATTAACTTCCTAATTTCAGATTTTGCCTCAAGTACTTCCAAAATGCTGTACCACCATTTCAAAGAGAAAGAGTGGAGCATGATGAGCCGACTCCTAAAAAGAGAAGAAAGCAGAATGAAAGGGTTGCTGTTGGAGAGAAAGAATGCTTACAAGCTTCTGTTGATCTTTTGCTTCATGTGGGAAGAGACTTGGCACAGTTATGGAGCTGTAAAGACTTGATACCTTATCTGCACCATACTTGTGAGGAAGTGAAATGGTATGTTAAAAGATATGATGATAGCATTCCAATGTAAAATATGTGTATTAATGTATATAACTTATTTCAATATTTACGTACTTTGTTATTATGGTATGCTACATTTATTTTTCTGATTATAAAAATAGGACTTGAATTCATGCTACTTTTTAAATTTTCCTATTACAGGTTGGCATGTCACTGCATAGGAACAATATCTCGAATGAGTGAAACTCAACGAGAATCTTTTATATTGAGGCATGTCACCTTGGAAACTCACAGAACCCTTTCAGTACAAAACAGTAAAAGCGTCCCACATGACTTACCAAACATACGAACTACTGAACTTATTGAAGAGGACTCTCCAAGTCTTCGCCAGACAGTTAGTGTCTGTGGGGTCATGTTACCAATTCATGACAGGAAATCACAGGTAACTGTAATATTTCTTACTCATCCTGCCTGGTCATATACTTTAGTCTGTATTTCTTATTCATCCTGCTTGGTCATACACTTCAGCATCCATCCCTTTGTTTTACTTGAAGATAGCTTGGTCTTATCTTCTCTCTAAACAGGATGACTCCTCCAGTTCTTCCTGCTACTAACCTGTGGTACTCTTTCTCTGTATGCACCCAATGAGTACTCTGTACTTTCATTCACTAAGCCTAATGTTCCATCCAATCTTTGGTTGTGGTTACTCTTTCTTCCTCCCTTTAGCTGCCAAAATTTTCCCCAAGCAGTTCCACAGAACTTTTTCTCATCACTTTTCTTTTTCAGCCATATTATCATTAATAAATTCTTTTGACCTGATTCACTTTTCATCCCCATTTGTCCTTGAAAACATCCCTGTTCTAATCTTTTAACTCATCTCCACATCTTGTATTTCAAGAGAATAGTAACAAGCACTTTGTTGTGGGTGCCATTCCTTGTTCAAATCTTTGAATCAACCAGTCTTTCTCTCTTCAGTTTTGATTTAGTTTCACAAAGAGCAGTAGTATTGAAGTTCCTTTCACACATCACACATAATACTGCCCATTTAACATGTCTTTTCATAAGTGTTAATTATGAACTGTCAACAGAAAGAAGGTTGCCTGGTTACTCTGCCTTCAACAAGGCGCAACCTTGAGGCAGTGGCCCTTGCTGTGTGTAGGGGCCACCCAGTGCTCCTAGAAGGAGTAGTGGGATGTGGCAAGACTTCCATCGTGGAACATTTGGCTTGTGTTACAGGACGAATAAGAGCTCCAGCTTTGACCAAGGTAAGTAGGTGATGTTTTTTATTCTTGATTTTGCTTTGCTTTGGACTTTATTTTCAATTGAGCTGACAATGTGCAATATAGATATAATGAAACATATCTTTTGTCTTAAACAATAGACTCAGTGGGGGTGATGTTCTAGTTTGTTGATTATGTTGATTGTATTTATTAATTTATTTTGTAACTTTTGAACTTATGTTTTGCCTTCAAATATAAAACTAATATTACAAATATATTTTGTATATTTGCTCTTTGTAGTTTTATTTTAATGTGTGAGGATATGTGTGTATGTAAATGGATGCAGATGTGGGTGTGAATATGTATGGATATTTTGTCTCAATTGCTCTACATTGTGGGAACATGAGCATAGTGTAAGAATTTTCAGTTCCTTAGGTATCCATTATGTTAGATTTAATTCAGTGAGGATCTTTCATTTACAAGAAGAAAGGTAGGTTATAACAGCAGAACTAATTTTCTTTATTAACCAACAGATTCAGTTGGGTGACCAAACTGACAGCAAGACCCTGCTTGGAACTTACTGCTGCACTCAGACTCCAGGAGAATTTATCTGGAGGCCTGGTTCCCTGACACAGGTTACTCTTCCTTATATTCTATTTATTCTGTTGACTGACTCAGGTGCTGTGTTATTATATAACCTAATATCCTGGAATAATGTATACAGAACAGGAGATGTGGTGTGAAGTTGACAAAGTAGCTATTTTTTTCCTTGATATATCTGTAAATGACAGTATGTTAATGTAGTCCCATAATTAGACAAAGTAAATAGAGAGCAGGAATAAGAAATGGGAAGTAATGAGAAACAGTGCTAAAACATCTTGTACTAAAAGATAACAGCATGCTTCTGGCAAAAAGGATGCAAAAATTGTTGTGTAAGTCTTCTTAATCTCAATATTGAGATTCATATGTACCCTTATTCTTTACCCATTCAGGCAGTAACAAATGGCTTCTGGATTCTACTTGAAGATATTGATTATGCACCAATGGATGTCATCTCAATTCTTGTTCCACTTTTGGAATCACGAACTTTATCTCTACCAGGTAAGCTTTTTTTTTTCCCCATCATGGTTTGAGAACTCTTGATATTTCTCTTATCATTTGTACTGATCCTGTATATATATATATATATATATATATATATATATATATATATATATATATTTATATATTTATATATTTATATATGTATATATATATATATATATATATATATATATATATATATATATATATATATATATATATATATTTATTTATTTATTTATTTATTTTATTTTTTTTATTTGTTTATTTTTTCTAGTAGATAAGGGGCTGGTGTTTTTGCCTTTTTTTTTATTTATTTTTTTATAGACTGATTTTTTTTTTTTTATCAAGATATACAATAATTACTTTATCTTTATACAGGTCAAGGAAACATCCAAGCTCACCCTGATTTCCAACTATTTGCCAGTCGCCGGACAGTTGCAGGAACAAAGATGGTCAGTGGATGTGCTAATCTCCTGGATAAGCTATGGACAAAAGTTACTCTTGAGACACTTACTCGTTCAGAGCTGCTACAGCTTGTTGCTATCAGGTAAGAGTATGCTTATTATTTAGTACATGTGACAGATTCCATAAACAAGATGGTTCAATATCTTTCCTTTCCTATTAAACAAAGGTTATTAGAAAGACAGCATTGCGTCTTGTATCACATATTCATATTATTTTTGAAATAAAATAATTTCATAAATCATCTTAGCATATTTCATGTATTAAAAATTTGTTAAGCTTACTTCTTACTTCATGGCATTGAAAGATCTTATATGCATGTGGTTATCTATACCAAGTTTTCCTCCTGATTTATTTTTTTATATTTCTATTTATTTATTTTTTCTTAATTAGTAGAATGTATATTATGTGCCAGTGTTAAATTCTTTGCCAATATATGCAGTAGTTTGTCAGTAGCAGAGAAGTATTGTGCCTTTAAATATATATATATATATATATATATATATATATATATATATATATATATATATATATATATATATATATATATATATACAATTTTTATGTATATGAAATAAAGTCCCTGTCTTATTTTATAGGTGGCCCAAACTTGAAGCAGTATCAGAAAAGTTAGTTGGAGTGTACCTGATGCTGTCATCTGGCCAGCATGATGATGACACTGAAAAGGAGAACCAGACAGACGTCTTTGACTTTACCACTGTGAAGACATCTGGTCGTCTAGTTTCAACCCGTGACCTGATGAAGTGGTCCTCCAGAGTTGCCTGCCATATTGCTAACACAGACACAAGTGTAGCAAACAGAGCATTTCAGGTAATCACACTGTTATGCATGTTTGATATGTTTGACATGTATATGTGTTTGACATGTATATATGATATGCATGTTTGACATGCATATCACATATACATATATAGTGGGTTTTCCTCTTGAATTCAAATTTTCCTTTCTTACCTTCTTGCAAAACATTTGATTTTAGTAATCAAGAGAGAATATCATTACATATCATAAATTTAACTTTTTTTCCCAAATGTAATTTGTGGGATTCTCTACTGAATCTACTGAAAGAGGCAGAATGAGGGGACTGGGAACCTACTGCTCAGTAGTTTTATCCTTATGTAAAGGAATGATGTGACATCTTGTCTGGGCTACATCCCTTTGAAGAATATCTCAGTCATGTGTTTATATATATGAAATTAATGTATTTTATGATGCTAAAAATATTAATTTATTCTCATTTTATTGTTTCAGGAAGCCCTTGACTGCTTTTGTGCTGCAGTACCAGACCAGTTATTGAGCTACAAGTTTGCCTTACATATTGGCTCATTTATGAATAGGACTAAAGCTGAAATTGAGTACTACTGTGTTCAGTACAAGCCAGAAGTTACTCATTTGTCAAACAGCTTTGTTATAGGACAGCGGGCAAAATTGCATCGCAAGCCAGTCAATGCCCAGTACTTAAAGCAAAGTGTAGATATACCCTTTTCATTTACAAGACCTGCAGCCTGTCTCCTTGAGAGAATTGGTGTTGCAGTGATGAACCAGGAACCTGTCTTAATTGTAGGAGAGACAGGAACTGGGAAGACCTCCACTGTGCAGTACTTGGCTCATCAGACCCGCAACAGGTTGCGCGTCATTAACATGAATCAGCAGAGTGACTCGACTGATCTCCTTGGAGGGTTTAAACCAGTTGAAATGAAGACTATTGTTGCACCAGTCAGGCAGGAATTTGAGGATCTATTTGCTGCTACATTCACAACAAATGATAACAGCAAGTTTCTTCAGCATATTATGACTTGTTTCTTGAGTCAGAGATGGAGTGATCTCTTCACTCTAATGGATCACTCACAAATAAAGGCCACTGAAAGACTTGAAGGAAAAAATGATGCTGAAAGCAAAGCCTTGATTTGCAAGTGGAAGAAGCAAAGATCAAAGATTGCTTCCATGAAGGAACAAGTCCAGAATGCACAGAGTGCATTGGCTTTTGCCTTTATTGAAGGAACACTTATTAAAGCAGTTCAAGAAGGTAAGCCCACATCAAGATTTTTTTTTATACATTTTATAGGAAAGCTTCAAGCCCTTGTACATTTTTAGACAAGTTCTAATACTTGAAAGAAGAAAAAATGTTCATAACATGTCTGAATCAGCCACACTGCTCCTCTGAGGAATTCTTTTTTGGCAATCTCTTAATACTTGTTCTTTTATATTCCACTAACTCATTTTTCACTTTATATCATGTTTCATTATATTTTTTAAGAGGAATTTCAGAAGAGAGTTGATAGTGGTGCAAAGGAAGTCACTGGTGAAAAGAAAAGGCAGTGAAAGATAGAATAATGAAATAGCCTTATTTTTCATGATTTAGAAACTTGTGCTTGTTATTACTGACTGTTTCTCTTTACTCACTTTATAAAATCATATAAGCACATTGTATATTTTATTGGTGTCACATAACTTAGAGTGGGTTTGCATATTTATAAAATAGCAATCACTTTCTTCTTTAGGTAGTATGTATTACTAATTTTACAGGAGAGTGGGTGCTACTGGATGAGATCAACCTGGCTAGTGCAGAAACTTTAGAATGTTTGTCTGGACTTCTGGAATGCAGAACTGGTTCACTGACCCTGCTAGAACGAGGAGACAACAAGCCCATTAGCAGACATCCAGACTTTCGCCTTTTTGCCTGTATGAACCCAGCAACTGATGTTGGAAAGAAGGAGTTACCTGCTGGATTGAGAAACAGGTTCACAGAATTTTTCATGGAAGAATTAAACAGCAAACAGGATTTGATGATAATCATAAATGATTATCTACTGAAGGTAAATATAGTTTGTTTATTTTTAACTATTGAAAAATATGGATATAATTTCAGAAACCATATTTTGTTGTTGATGTTATATTATGTCTACTTGAGTATGTGAACTTGGTATATTGATTATTGTTTTATAATTGATGTTTTATCATGTAAGGACATGTCACTTGTTTCATATCTACTTTAACCTGAATCTCATGCACTTTATATTTCTGCCTGGAATCATGCCAAGTCCGTTCTTCAACTGGCCAAAACCTCCATTAATAGTGTCAAAATCTTTCAAGATTAACTTCCCTCATGATTTCTGGCACCTAGCCAAAAACTTTTATTTTTCCTTCTTTTATTTTAACCTGATGGCACTATTGCCATCTCATCTATTTCTAAAGTTGAACTCTTTGCTCAAACTTTTGCTAAAGATTTCACCTTGGATGATTCATGGCTTGTTCGTCTCTCTCCTCCACCCTCCGACTACTTCATGCTACCCATTAAGATCTTTCGTGGTGATGTTTTCCAGCCCCTCATTGGCCTTAATCCTTGGAAGGCTTGTGGACTTGATGGGGTACCTCCTATTGTTTTCTGAGATAGTGCCTCCATGCTTGCACCTTGCCTAGTCAAACTTTTCCAACTCTGTCAACAACATTAATTTTTCCTACCTATTGGAAGTTTGCCCAAATTCGGCCTGTTCCTAAAAAGAGTGACCACTCTAATCTCTCAAACCTTCATTCTATTGCTTTAACTTCCAGCCTCTCTAAACCTTTTGAATCTATCCTCAACAGGAAGATTCTTAAACATCTGTCACTTCACAACCTTCTATCTGATTGCCAGTATGGGTTCTGTTAAGTTTGCTCTATTGGTGATCTGGCTTTCCTTACTAAGTCTGTGTCATCCTCTTTTAAGGATGAAATTCCACAGAGCTTTGATTTCCAAACTCCTACAGCTATCCTCTCTGTAACTTCATCTCAAGTTTCCTCTCTGACTGTTCTGCTGCTGCTGTGATAGATGGTCACTGTTCTTCTCCTAAGTCTGTTAACAGTGGTGTTCCTTAGGGTTCTGTACTGTTACCCACTTTCTTCCTACTATTCATCAATGATTTTCTAAACCAGACTTCTTGTCCTATTCACTCCTGTGCTGATGATACCACCCTGCACTTTTCCACTTTTTTTTCATAGATGTCCAATCCTTTGGGAAGTAAACAGATTATGCAGGGAAGCCAAAGAAAGCCTGACTTCTGATGTCTCTAAAATTTCTGATTGGGGCAGAGCAAACTTAATAATGTTCAATGCCTCAAAAACGATTACTCCATCTATCAACTTGACACAACCTTCCAGACAACTATCCCCTCTTTTTCAATGACACTCAACTGTTCCCGTCTTCTACACTGAAAGTCCTCAGTTTCTCCTTTACTTATAATCTGAATTGGAAACTGCACATCTCATCTCTAGCTAAAACAGCTTCTATGAAGTTAAGCATTCTGAGTTGTCTGCCAATTTTTCTCACCCTCCCAGCTGCAAACTATGTACAGGGGCCTTATCTGTCCATGTGTGGAGTATACTTCACATGTATGGGTGTGTGTTCCATTCATACTGCTATTTTAGACAGGGTGGAATCAAAAGCTTTTTCTCTTATCAGCTTCTCTCATCTAACTGACTGTCTACAGTCTCTCTTATCACCCCATTGTAAGATCTCTTGCTATCTTCTACCGCTGTTTTCATGCTAAATGCTCTTCTGATCTTGCTGAGTGCATGCCTTCCCTCCTCCCATGGCCTTGCTGCATGAGACTTTCTTCTTTCTCTCATCTGTATTCTGTCCACCTCCCTAATACAAGAATTAACCAGTATTCCCAGTCATTCATTCCTTTCTCTAGTAAATGCTGGAACTCCCTGCCTACTTCTGTATTTCTTCTTCCTGTGACTTGAACTCTTTCAAGCGGGAGGTTTAAAGACTCTTATTTGATTTTTGTATTTGGAATCTTAATGGGAACTGGCATTAAGTGGGCTTTTTTTTTTTTTTTTTTTTTTTCTCTCTCTCCTCTCTCATGAATTTTTGCTGCTCTCGGCCAGCAGCCCTCTTATATATATATATATATATATATATATATATATATATATATATATATATATATATATATATATATATATATAAAAGTGACCCTAATAGAAAATGTTAGTTATACTTTAAATTTGTACTTTCCAGTTGGGTCCAACCAGTCAGCAAATAAAAGGTATCAAAGACTTTTACAAAAAGGTGAAGAAAGAAGCAGAGCTCAGCCTGATGGATGGCACAGGACACAAGCCTCATTATAGCTTGCGAAGCTTGTGTCGTGCCCTAGCTGTAGCTGCTAAAAATCCATGTTCCAGCCTTCCAAGATCCTTACTTGAAGCCTTTTGCATTTCCTTCTTGACTCAGTTAGACCGTACATCTCATCAAGTTGTGGGGAACATGATAAAGCAGCATGTATTGGGTATAGATATGCAGACAAAAGGAAGGGACAAACGCAATTTTAAATTATCTCTTGATCCAATACCTGCTCCTGCTTCTGAAAAGTGTGTCCAGATTGAGGGCTACTGGATACCTCAAGGCCCCTTGGAACCTCAAGCACTGGATAATGTGAGTTCAGTTGTTAGCATGCAGTTATGTTTGTTGAATGAGTCATATCTTTTTTTAACAATGAAACAATTTTATGTAACAAGATCAAAAAATTGTGCCCTCTTTCTAAATATTATATCTGACTGATTTAGAAAACTGTAGCATAGGAATATGATTATAATTAAATATTGATTTTGTTAATGATTTGCTCTATGTATGTTTATTCAACAGTATATAATCACTGAAACTGTGAAGAGGAACCTAGAGGACCTTGTACGTGTTGTGAGCATTGGTCGGTTTCCAGTGCTTCTTCAGGGGGAGACCTCTGTTGGCAAGACTTCTCTCATCTCATACCTGGCTCAGCTTACTGGCAACTTCTGTGTTCGCATCAATAACCATGAGCACACTGACCTACAAGAGTATATTGGGTGTTATGGGCCTGATGAGAGTGGGAAACTGGTCTTCAGTGAAGGTGAGAGAACATAGGGTTTTGTGATAAGTCATCACAGATTTTGCACCATGAATGATGAATAGATCATAGATTTTTTATTATGAATGATGGATTTTTATAAAAAAATTTTCATATGTTATGCAGAAGTAGGCCACATAGATTACACTATTTAAGGATCCTTAATTTTCAGGTGCATTAGTAAAAGCAGTACGTAATGGTCATTGGATCATTCTTGATGAACTCAATCTAGCTCCATCAGATGTTTTGGAGGCTCTGAATCGTTTGCTAGATGATAACAGGGAGCTGTTTATTCCTGAAACTCAGGATACAGTACGGGCACACCCACACTTCATGTTGTTTGCCACACAAAACCCACCAGGACTGTATGGAGGAAGAAAGGTTAGTCAAAATAACACTAAAATATACATTATCTGTTACTGTAAACCATTGTTGGACATATGTATGCTAAATGTATGCACTTAAAAGATACTGGTCAGTCAGCTCTGATCATTCCATACCTTTTGAACTCTTCACATCATGTATCATGTGGGATTTATTTAAAAATAAATAAAAAATTTCTTATTGGTTTGAGAGGGAGAGATTGAAACCTGGAATGTTAACCACTTCATTCCGAATGCTTAAAAAATGCGCGTTGCTCATGTACAGCATAGGCCTGCGAGCAGTAACTTATCTAATTTCTAATACTATAATTCTCTCTCTCTCTCTCTCTCTCTCTCTCTCTCTCTCTCTCTCTCTCTCTCTCTCTCTCTCTCTCTCTCTCTCTCTCTCTCTCTCTCTCTCTCTCTCTCTCTCTCTCTCTCTCTCTCTCTCTCTCTCTCTCTGAGTCAGTCCTTCAGTTGTCATAAAAATATGAGGCAGTTGTTGTTTTTCTGGGTGTAAGTATGACACACACACACACACACACACACACACACACACACACACACACACACACACACACACACACACACACACACACACACACACACACACACACACTCATTGTTCATTCACTGTTCAAGTTCATTCCTTGCAACTCTCTCAAGTGTGTAAACACAAAGCTGCCCACTAATCTCTTTTCTGATAACTTTGCCTTCCCTTCTCTCCCCATTTATTCCTCCTTTACCCATCACCACCTTCTCCATAATTTACTACCCTCCAACCACCCCAAATCATAAAGGTGTGTGTGTGTGTGTGTGTGTGTGTGTGTGTGTGTGTGTGTGTGTGTGTGTGTGTGTGTGTGTGTATACCTAGTTGTGGAATGAACTCAGTGAAGAAGTTGTCAATGCCAAAACTGTCCATGCTTTTAAGGCCAAACTGGATAGTTACAGAGACAGGATACTATGAGATTACTCCCCTCCTATGAACCACAACTAGGTAAATACACACACACACACATTTATGATTTGGGGTGGTTGGAGGGTAGTAAATTACAGAGAAGGTGGTGATGGGTGAAGGAGGAATAAATGGGGAGGGAAGGAAAGGCACAGTTACCAGTAAAGAAATTAGTGGGCAGCTTTGTGTTTATGCAATTGAGAGTCGCAAGGAATAAACCAGGGAGGAAGGGGGGGAACTGTACCCCCTGCACTGTCTCCCCTTTCTGGGAAGAGAGAGAGAGAGAGAGAGAGAGAGAGAGAGAGAGAGAGAGAGAGAGAGAGAGAGAGAGAGAGAGAGAGAGAGAGAGCATGTAGGGAGGAGGGAGGGAGAGGAGAGTAAGAGGGCAAGGAATGAACAAGGGAAGAGGGGAACTGTATCCCCTCCATCTCTCCTCCCTGGTGGAAAGGGGTATAGGATGAAGAGAAGAGAAGGATAGGGGGATATGGAAGAATTGGGAAGGACCATAGGGGGGAAACTATGATGTAAGGCTCTGCCAATGAGACTTCCTCATTCTGGATAGAGGGTGGGGCATGGAGTAGCTCATTTACATGACTGGTGGGAACAGGGAGGGTGGGAGGAGCAATAGAACCTCAAGGACATAATACAGAAACTGTCAAGACAAGTCAGGGCAGGATATGGGATCGCTCAACAACAGCTAAAATAGAATCCATCCATAACACCTTTGTAGGCATCACCATATATGCCTGTGTGTATGCCACTGGCACTTCATGATGCCTACATAGGCATCATTGTATTGAAGGGGTTAAGGGAATCACAGGAAGATAAAAGAGGCATGTTGTTATTGTAGTCATTATTGTGGTAGTGGTGATTTTGATAGTGATGGTAGTAATGGTGTGGCTGCTGGTTATGTTTATAGCAATGATGGTTTCAGTGATGATAATGGTAGAGGTGAAAGCTGTGGTGGTGGTGGTGCATTTGCTTGAAAGAGGAATGGCAAGAAGATAAGAGGATTAAAGTGTGTAGGGATAAGTGGCATGTGCTGTAATAAATGGAGACATTGTGACCATTCCCTCAAGGAAATTTCAGTGATTAGATATAAACATATTCATTATTAAGTGTACAGGGAAATATATAATAAATTTTTGTTTACACATTAGCAGTTATGAAATGCTTCATATTCAGTAAAGTGACCATGATTTTGCTTCAACAGGTCCTGTCTAGAGCCTTCCGAAATAGATTTGTGGAGCTACATTTCAATGAAATTCCTTCTGGTGAGTTAGAGATAATTTTACATAGGAGATGTGAAATCCCCCTGTCTTATAGCAAGAAGATGATTGCTGTGCTCTCGGATCTGCAAAACATGAGAAGAGGATCAAATCTTTTTCAGGTTAGTAACATTCTATTCATTCTGCTATAATTTTCAATAGGGATCCTTCTTTCATGACCATTTGATGCTGATAGATACTTTTGATGTATAATGTTGGTGTATTATAGAAATTCTTAACAAAAGTGACAACATAACAATGATGGAAGATTTTGATCATAAAGAGGTATGCTGGGAGGAGAGGACAAAGGAAAGAGGTGAAAGATCATGGGGAAATATGTTACTACAGATGGCAGTGGACAACATACTGACACAGTGGGTAAAAGAGAACACACTGACGAACCATCAAGGCTGGACCTAGTGTTTACTAAACAGCCAGTAATAATAGAAAGTGTGAAATATAAAAGCCCACCAGGAAAAAGTGATCACAAAGTTATTGAGTTGATATTAAATGAAAGAAGAGAAATGGGGAAAGAGAAGAGCACAAAATTGGGAGATACATTTACAGTAAGGCAAATTTTACACTAATGAGGAAGTATTTTGAAGAAGCTGACTGGAGTAATTTTAATGAAGCACAGGGAGTAGAGGAGAAATGGTTGTCTTTGCTTAAGATTTATAATGATAGACTCAAGAGATATGTTTCCAAAATGGGGAAGAGAGAGAGATTGCTAATAAAGTTTGGTTTAAAATAATGAGCATAAAGCAAGTGATATCATAGAAAAAAAATTGACATAAAAGAAAAATAGAACAAGCTAGTGAAATTGTGTCAGCATGTAAAGATGACATAAGTCAAACCTATGCTACAATTCTGAAGGAAAAAGAAGAGATCAAGCAGACACAAACAGGAAAAATAGATTTGAATAGGGAAATAAAAAAATACTATAAGAAATAGCCCCAAGTTTATTAAAGACACTGTAGATATTAATAAATCTGTTGCATTCTTTGGCATGAAAGAAGTAATTAAAAATAGGATTGAAAGAGATATACATGAATTTGCAAAGGTATCTAAGATTTTAATTGCTATGATTAGAGAAGAAGAATTGGCAGTTGCAGCATTTTCAAGGCTTGGAAAGTATGATCCAAAAATAGACAGGCCATTTGAGGTTGTACTGCAAAATACTAGCATGGTGGAAACAGTTTAAAAAAATGCTAGAAAGGTAAAAGAAAATGGGGAATGGAAAAAATATAAATGTAAGCATATGCTTGAACAAGGAAAACAGGGTAAAAATGAAAGAATTGGCAGCTGAAGCTAAGAAAAAAAATGCCAGAAGGTCAGTTTTATACAAAGTCCTGGGAATGCAAGTAAAGAAAAGATACATTTGCAGAATAGAAGTAAGGTTTAAAAAAAATGTATACAAAAATGAAAAGTAAAAAATTATGTATACAAATGTTGATGGTTTGGTATCTAAACTAAGTGAACTTAAGGATAAAATAGAAAAAGATAAACCACAGATAATGTCTCACTGAGAATAAGCTAAAACCATCGTTATCAAATACTATGTTAGACTTGAATGATTATGAGATATGGAGAAAAGATAGAGAACATAAATATGGAGGAGTCATGATATTGACCAGTAAAGACTTAAAAGTAAAAGAAGTTGAGTTTGACATATCAAACAATTAGTAGCTATTGAGAAGAAAAAATAATGGTAGCAACATTATGTATGCCTCCAAGGGCAAAAGCTTGGGAGATAGAAGAGTACAGTGAGTTAGAAGACCTAAATGAGGAAACCATAAGAGCTATGCTTCAAAAATATGGAAGACATATCCAAAATAATCATACTGGTTGAGTTTTATCAACTGAGAAACAAAATAATTTTTGCCCCAGGAATACAGATGGTATAAAAGACACACTGCACATATATAACCTTAATCCTACTATTAAAGCATGTCGTAGATACATTAAAAATACTGTAGTTATTTTACTATCTTGATAGGTGATAATAGAATATCCATAAAAATACTTTATGCAATAGACCAACTTTTCTGTGAAATACTGTATCTGGCAACCACAGCTGGAGTTCATGATATTTCCCATTAAGAGTGCTGTAGAGAGCAGTAAGATGTCCTTAATAAGTTGAATGAATGGAATGGTAAATAGCAGATGGGATTTAATGCAAATGAATGTCATATTCTGAATTTTGGAAGAAGTGAATCATGAACAGAATGGGAATATAAATTAGGAAATAAATTAAAAGAGTCTGAGAAAGAGAGAGATTTAGGTGTGATGATAAATAATAAGCTAACTCCAGATAATCACATAAATGATAAGATGGGAAGTATGTATACCCTATTGGCAAATATGAGGATAGCATTCACATACACAGATGAAGAGATGGTAAGGAAATTTATAACAACATTCATAAGACCCACATTAGAATATGCAGCAGTGGTATGGAACCCACACTTAAAAGAACATATTTCCAAACTGGAGAAAGTTCAAAGGGCAGCATCAAGAATGGTACCATCCCTTAGAGGGTTAAGCTATAAAGAAAGATTAGAAAAGTTGAATTTATCCAAACTGGAGAAAAGGATAAGAGGTGACATGATCATGATGTATAAAGGCTTGACAAAAAGAAAAGATTTACACAAATTTGTTTACAAGAGGAAATGAAACATAAAGAAGACATAAAATGAAACTGAGTAAAAGAAGACTACAAAAATAGTTTTCTAAATATAGCAGTAGATCTATGGAATTCACTGCCATGAGTAGTAGTGTGTGCAATTAGTATACATGAATTTTAAGAAAAATATGTTAATTGCTTACTAAAAGATGGAACATTACAAGCGTGACTCAATCCCGCTAAAAATACAAATAGGTAAACACACACACACACACACACACACACACACACACACACACACACACACACACACACACACACACACACACACACACATACATACATACACACACACACACACACACACACACACACACACACACACACACACACACACACACACACACACACACACACACACACACACAAAAACTATCTTTAGGTACCTTTCCTAATACTAAGTCTTCTGTTTTTTATATCTTTCAGGGAAAGCAATCATATGTCACCCTCCGTGACCTGTTTCGTTGGGCTGAGAGGTATCGCCTCTCCCCACAACAGAGTAGCAAGTTCTATGACTGGGATCAACATATAGCAGATGAAGGATATCTTGTGCTTGCTGGCAGAGTAAGGCTGGAAGAAGAAGCTGCAGCAATAAAAAAAGTAGGTCTGAAATCTGGAAAAATTATATGAGGCTTTCTAGTGTCAGACTGTGTGAATGCCATAAGTGATTCTATTTAATACTCTTAATATTTTTTCTCCTATTACTATAGCTATGAAACTTTTTCACATTAGTCACACCTTTCAAATGATAAGGTTTGTGATTATTAAGTGCATTATGTACCTTCTATCACTGTTCACCATTTTATTGTCAGCCTTGTTTAGAGTGCAGATATGAGTACAGGTAGATGTCTCCTGTAAGTTGTGGTTGATATCTTGTCTTCAGACATTTGTTTGTGTGGCACTCAGTAATTATGAGATTGGAAGGAAGACAGGAAGATCAGAGACAGCTGTCAGACAGGTGAAGAAGGCTGCACTTGCACTTGAAATAGCTGTCACTTCATGTCCTTGCAGCTCACAACCTCTTCAGACCTAGAGAACGAGGAAACAGCATCTCAGTTTTTGTAAAATATATGCCCTGTCAACTTATCTATTCTTGTATATCTTCCATTTTCATCCAGAACCTTCCTCTCTCTCGGAAGTGACATCTGTTTCAAGTGCAAGTGCAACCATCTGATGGTTACCTGAGATCTTCCTGTCTTCCTTCCAGTTTCACAATTTCTCTAGAACAGATGCCATCACAGCACTCTTTTCTTTGTTAGTAAGCTTGCTAGGACCCATTATAATGCTAAAGAATTAAATGTGAAAGATGAAATGGGAAGATCACATCAAGAAGGAAATGGGCAGGGGAGCATGGGAGAAGTATTTACTTCTATAGTGCCTGCCTGTTATTGTCACTGCTTAAAAAATTAGATCATCCTAAGGGCATGTGAGTTGTCATAGGTAATATTTTACCACTTTTTAAGATCTCCCATGGCTGCAAATTGAACATCAGTGCTTTATTTTATGGTGTTCACTATGATGTTTGCAGTTTAACAGTTTTCTCTATGGTGATTGTATATATATATATATATATATATATATATATATATATATATATATATATATATATATATATATATATATATATATATATATATATATATTATATAATCTATTATCAAGAAATAACTGTAATGTGTTTATTATAGATTGTGTTTTTCTTTGATATAATTGGAGTTTCATTTGAATTATAATATATTCTTTGAATTATTCCTTATTCTGGATGTATCAGAATACTCTTATCAAGTATTATGAATACATTTTTATCACAAGAAACTAATATAAGTTTATCTTGGGGTTACAGGTCCTGGAAAAAAGGCTGAAGAGAGTTGTTGACCAAAGCAAGCTGTTCACATTGTCAGAAAAGACTTCCTCAGTCACAAAATCCATCTTAGAACAGATGACTGAAATACAGGGTTTTGAACATGTGGTCTGGACTCAGGATATGCGCCGTCTCTACATCTTGGTTTCTAAGGCTCTATGTTTCAAGGAACCAGTGCTACTAGTTGGAGAGACAGGCTGTGGCAAAACAACAGTTTGCCAGATGATTGCTGCTCAAAACAACCAAGATCTTTACACTGTTAACTGCCACATGCATTCTGAAGGAGCAGATTTTCTTGGTGGACTGCGTCCTGTAAGATCACATTCAGATGAGGATGATCGTCTCTTTGAGTGGATGGATGGCCCTCTCATCCTATCCATGAGGGATGGGAGTATGTTCCTAGCTGATGAAATATCCCTTGCTGATGATAGTGTACTGGAAAGATTAAATTCAGTTCTTGAACCAGAGAGGATGCTGGTTTTGGCAGAGAAAGGAGCTGACATTGAAGGCAGTGCCAGTAGTAGCCCTGACATTATTTTTGCCCATGAAAACTTCAGGCTTATTGGAACCATGAACCCTGGTGGAGATTATGGAAAAAAAGAACTCTCTCCAGCCCTTAGGAACCGTTTTACAGAAATCTGGTGCCCTAAAGTTGAAGTTAATCGTGTATCTTGTGATGTTCTGAAAATTATTGAGCACAACATAAGGAAGGATATTGTTTTGAACCAGGAAGGAAAAACAGAGTTGGGAAAAGCAATGCTGCAGTTCTTAGAACATTTTACAGATACAGAACTCGGCAAGAAGTGTATCCTTAGTATTAGAGATATACTGTCTTGGGTTGATTTTATCAACAAGGTGACATTGCAACCAACTTCCTTAGATCCAGGTCTAGCTTATATTCATGGAGCATGTCTGGTACTCCTTGATGGCCTAGGATCAGGACTCACAGGAAGTGGTGTTGCAGGGTGGAAGCAGTTGAGAAAAGCTGGTCTTAATTATCTTTGTCAACAAGTGTGGCAAAATTCTGGAACAAAGCCAAACAAAGCAACACTGGTGGAAGAATTTGTTTGTGAACTGAACTTTGTAAATACAGATACCTTGTTTGGCATAGGACCATTCATTATCACCAAAGGATCAGAAGAGGAGCCAAAGTCAGAAATATTTACCTTCAAAGCACCTCGGACTTGTATCAACTTGCTTCGCCTGCTGAGGGGCTTGCAGCTGAGTCGGCCTTTGCTACTGGAGGGAAGTCCAGGTGTTGGCAAGACCAGTTTAGTCATAGCTCTGGCCAAGGCTTCTAGCCACAAGATTGTACGCATCAATCTCTCAGAACAGACAGATGTCAGTGACCTCTTTGGTGCAGATTTACCTGTCGAAGGAGGCAAAGGTGGGAAGTTTGCTTGGCGAGATGGGCCTTTGTTACAAGCACTACGTGAGGGGTCTTGGGTGGTGCTGGATGAACTCAACTTGGCTTCTCAGTCAGTGCTGGAAGGTCTTAATGCATGTTTTGACCACAGAGGGGAGATATTTGTTCCTGAGCTAGGGAAAACTTTCCATGTAGAGCATCAGACCACTAAGATCTTTGCATGTCAAAATCCCCAACATCAGGGTGGAGCTAGGAAAGGTCTTCCTAAGTCATTTCTCAACAGATTTACACAAGTTCATGTAGAAGCCCTGTCACCTGCTGATTTAGAGTTTATTCTTAGTATGATGTATGGAAAGTTACCTCAAGATATTGTGACAAAAATGGTTCAGTTCAATGAGGTCATCACTTCAGAAATCCAAGTGCAGGGCCTTTGGGGTCAATTAGGAGGTCCATGGGACCTGAACTTGCGTGACATGTTCAGATGGTGTGAAATAATACTGAAGAATCAGTCACCAGATTACTACAATCCTGGAGAATATGTTAGTCTTATATACGCAGATCGCATGAGGACAAAAGAGGACAAGAAAAGTGTTTTGCACTTATATGACCGCATATTTGGAGAAGGCTACCCAAGTTATAAGAGTATTGGCAGATACAATATCACAGCAAGAGAAATTCAGATTGGCCATGCAGTTATTAACAGAAATTTTGATGGTGACAAAAGTGAGGAAGACAATACTGGTGACCTTTATCTTATGAAGAATCAGCTACCAGTTATGGAGAGTCTTGTGCATTGCATTAATATGAACTGGATGGCATTATTAGTTGGGGAGTCTGGAACTGGCAAAACTTGCTTAGTGAAATTGTTGGCCAGGCTTACAGGGCAGCGCCTCCTCACACTTACTGTCAATTCAGACATGGATGTCACTGAACTTTTAGGAGGCTTTCAACAGATGGACTACAAACAGTTGCTAGGAGAAGCAGTAAGTACTGCCCTCTCTGAGATACAGGCAACAGTTAGAGCAGCACTCCTTCTTGGTGAAGAATCTCGGGCAGTAACAGTCCTTGCTGCTTGGGAAGAACTTCTTGCTGCTCAAAAGGATAAGGCAGTCAGAACCATGTTTGAGGAAACAACACATTTTCATTATCAGTGTGATTTGCTTCTGGCAGTCCTTCAGACTATTACAGACACACAAGTTGATATGAAAGGGAGAAAGAAAAGAAAGAAGGAATGTGTGAAAGACAATGGTAGTAAGAGCAAGGGACTGGGCAGGGCTGCTGCACTCAGAGACTATGTGAAACAATTGCAGAAGAAAGTCAGAGAGGCTGGAACATTGTCAGGTGGAGGTACCTTTCACTGGGTGGATTCTCTTCTTGTTAAAGCAATACGTGATGGTGATTGGATACTGATTGATGGTGTGAACATATGTTCAGCGTCAGTTCTGGACAGACTCAATGGCTTACTGGAACCTGGGGGAGAGCTGAGCCTCAATGAGCAAGGTGTAGTGGGTGGTAGTGTTCCCACAGTTGCTCCTCATCCTCAGTTTCGTCTTTTTCTTGCCATGAATCCCTTGCATGGAGAAATTTCAAGAGCCATGAGGAACAGAGGGTTAGAGATTTGTATACTTGAATCATGGACAGCATCTGAAGACCTGCGAGCACTGATGCTACATGCTGGCTTAACTTCTGTGCCCCTACAGAATACCCTATTTCAGGCACACCAGACTGTTACTGAACGTCTACCAGGATATGAGCAGCCAGGCATTACCCAGATGAAGCTAGCAGGATCAGTGACTCATCAACTGATCCAGGCTGGTTATCATTCTGATCTTGCCCTCAAGAAAGCATTGACCCTAGTATATGTAAGGTAAGATCATTGTGCTACATATAACTACCATATCAGAAGCTGTTATATTCTACAATGTTTTCTTCATTGACATTAACCATGTTTGTGGGTTCAATTAAGCTGTAATGCCTGCAGTTGTGTCCACTTTAACAATGGCTCTTATGTCATCCATGTCTGATTGTTTGGGAATAAAAGAAAGGTGCAAGAAATTTTCATTCAAATGCAAAGTTTCATATGTAAGTTAGACCATATTGGAAGACCAAATTATATCAGATATTTCTGTTGTTGACATGTCTGTCATTTGTTATTCATGTAACCAAGTAGGAATTCAAACATTGTTTCTTTTGGGCCAACACAAAATCATACAATAATATATTGCCTCATTCTAGCAAATAGGACAGGGTTTAAGATCACCAAACTTAAATGTATGTATTATCTACTTACATTCTTGGCATCATATACACCCGTATCTTATTAAGCTTTTTCAGTGCTTGCATGCATTATTGGTTGAGCATACTTGTCTGTTATTATTATTAATATAGATAGATCATATGTATTTATTTCCTTGTATATTGGGACAAAATGTGACATCTTGAATGCAACTGATACAGTTGTCACAACACAGAAACAGCAGTGCTGGTAGCTAAGAGTGATAGGCATAGTGCTCAGGGTTGGCATTATCCCCCCACCCCCCCCACAAAAAAAAAAAAAAAAAAAAAAAAAAAAAATATATATATATATATATATATATATATATATATATATATATATATATATATATATATATATATATATATATATATATATATATATATATATATACACTTTACATATCAAAATTTACTTATGTATCATATTGATAAATAAGGTCTTTATATGTACATATACATCAAAAAAATGTAAGTAGTCAAGCCTGACCCGTTCGTTTCCTGTACTGTACAAGTTAACACAAGCTTTGTCCAACTGGACCAATCTGTATCAGCATGACCTAAACAAGTGTCTGTTCTTCATAAATAGAAAGTATCAAAATCTTTCAAGACCTAACTCCCCTTGTGACTTCCGGCACTTAGCCAAAAACATCTCCAATAACTTTGCTTCTTCATCTGTCCCTCCTTTATTTTTAACCTGATGGCACCACTGCCATCTCATCTGTTTCTAAAGCTGAACTCTTGGCTCAGACCTTTGCTTCCCACTCCTCCACCCTCTGACTACTTCACATTACCATCTAAGATCCTTCACAGTGATGTTTTCCATGCCCTTGCTGGCCATAACCCTCAGAAGGGTTAAGGACCTGATGGGGCTCCTCCTATTATTCTCTGAAACTGTGCCTCCATGCTTACAGCTTGCCTGGTCAAACTCTTTCAACTCTGTCTATCAACATCTACCTCTCCTTGCTGGAAGTTTGCCTACATTCAGCCTGTTCCTGAAAAGAATGACCATTCTAATTCCTCAAACTATCATCCTTTTGCTTTAATTTCTTACCTCTCTAAAGTTTTGAATCTGTATTCAACAAGAAGATTCTTAAACAGCTATCACTTCAAAACCTTCTATCTGATTGCAAGTATGGGTTCCATCAAGGCCACTCTACTCCTGATCTGGTTTTTCTTACTGAGTCTTGGTCATCTTTTAGGGATTTGAAACTATTGCTGTTGTCTTAGGCTTATCAAAAGCTTTTAATTGAGTCTGGCACAGAGCTTTGATTTCCAAACTACCCTCCCATGATTTCTATCCTTCTCTTTGTAACTTCATCTCAAGTTCCCTTTCTGACCATTTTATTGCTGCTGTAGTAGATGGTCACTGTTCTAAATCAATTAACAGTGATGTTCCTCAGGGTTCTATCCTGTCACCCACTCTTCCAGTTATTCATCAATGATCTTATAAATCAAACTTCTTGTTCTATCCACTCCTGTGCTGATGATACCACCCTGCACTCTTCCTTGTCTTTTCTTAGATGGCCAACCCTTCAGGAAGTAAACAGTTCTTGCAGGGAAGCCACAGAATGCCTGACTTCTGATCTTTCTGAAACTCCTGATTGGGGCAGAGCAAACTTAGTATTGTTCAGTGCCTCAAAAACTCCCTCCATCTATCAACTTGACATAATCTTTCAAATAATTACAGTGAACCTCCCTGTTTATCGCGGTTTAGTTATCACCAGTTCACTTTTTTGTGTTTTTCGTTGGAACCTAATTATTTTTGCAATGTGGAAAATTCCACTTTATTGCAGAAAAATTGGCTATTATATTTAGTAAAATACAAGCTAGATGGCGTGGGTTGAGGAAATACCCAGATGAGGGTTTAGGTGTACTTGTATATTTGGCAACACTATTTGCTGATAAGGTGGCGGCCAGGCAGAAGCAATGGTGCGGTTCACACCAACCTGTCACCATCAACAGTTGCTGTTGGTAGGCAGAGTGGGCATCAGCTGGTGTTGATTGGCTGTGCAATCAGTAATTTTTGTTGCCACTGTCACATTGTTTGTGGGTTGATGGTGGTTTTGCGTGTTTGTGTGAGTGCTGTACATTGCTGTTACTGTTCGGTGGTGGTTGGGTTGAATGATCGTGCAGAAGCAGGTTTTGTCACCAGTCAACATGGTGTATGGGTTGTTATCCATATGGTGGTAGCTTTGTGTGTTACGTAAATGTTGTACAAACATTCTGTTTATCATTGCTTGGGTAATGAGGTCAGTGTGTTGTGAACACAACATGTTCCTAATTTGCCGAGGTGGTGGTTAATCACCATTACTGCTACAAGGAAGTGAGCGGTTTGATTAGCAGTCCTTTTTTTTTTCTCCCTCTCTCTCTCTCTCCAGTCAATATATCACAGATTTTAGTACTTTGTGGGTGCCTTTGGAACTTAACCCCGTGATGAATTGGAGGTTCACTGTATCCCCTCTTCTTCAGTGACACTCAACTGTTCCGCTCTTCTACACTGAACATCCTCAGTCTATCCTTTACTTATAATCTAAACTGGAAACTTCACATCTCATCTCTAGCTGAAGCAGCTTCTATGAAGTTAAGCATTCTGAGTCATCTCCACTTTTTCTGATACCCCCCCCAGCTGCTAACTCCATGTATGGAGTATGCTTCACATGTATGGTTGGGTTCCACTTATATCGCTCTTTTAGACAGGGTGGAATCAAAAGCTTTTCGCTTTATCAACTCTTCTCTAACTGACTATCTTCAACCTCTCATCACTGCAATATTGCATCTCTTGCTATCTTCTACCACTGTTTTCATGCTAACTGCTCTATTGATCTTGCTAATTGCATGCTTCTCCTTCTCCTGTGGCCTCACTGCACTAAACTTTCTTCTTTGTCACCCCTATTCTGCCCACCTTTCTAATTAACCAGCTAACCAGTATTCTCAATCATTCATCCACTTCTCTAATAAATTCTGGAACTCCCTTTCTGCTTCTGTATTTCCTCCTTCCTATGTCTTGAACTCTTTCAAGAAGGTTTCAAGACACTTATCCTTTAATTTTTTGAAGACCATTTTTGACTGTTTGGGGATTGGCACCTCAGTGGGCCCTTTCTTTTTCTTTTTCTTTTACTATTATTATTATTATTTTTTTTTTTTTTGTTCTTGGCCGGTGGCCCTCCTACATGAAAAAACTCTTGGATCCTTTTGTTTCATTCTAGATTAGTTTTTGATTGCTTATTTAAACTAATTAACACATAAGTATGAGGAATAAACAAAAAATAAATAGAACCCCTCCAAAAAACAATAAAACACCTCCAAAAACAAACCAGTAAAACCCTCAAAAAACAGTGGATTGGATTTAAAAAAAAAAAGGGGGGTTTTCCAACCCTGATAGTGCCAAATTTAGATCATATTTTCCAGCTCCTTTTCTTAAAAATTTAAGTTAGTTGAGCATTTCAGGCAGCTAGGAACCATTTACCTAGAATTTCTCTCTGTATGAATATAGATAAAATACTTTTATTTGTATAGGTATACATGCTTGTTCTACTTTTTTCCAGATCTCATGGTAAACCTACAATCAAAAAAGCTGCATATGAAGCCATAACTGAAGTTCTGGAACATTGGGGCCAAAATCCTGACATATGCTGGCCTCATTATGAGAACCAGGTCTTGAGTGTGCAAAAACTTAGCCTGGGTAGTTGTTTGGCACAAGTGAAAGTTTTTGCTTCACTGTTGCAGGCAGTTACTTTAGCGGCAAGAGATCCAAAACTTGTGTCCACCTGGATCTTGGCATCACTCCCTTTGCCCTGTCCCTTACCATGTTCAGAAGTGAGTGTGCTGAGCTGTGTTGTTTTGCTTTTTTCAGCAATGGCAGTTCAAGACTGGCCAGTGCTCTCAGAATGGATGACACAACAAATGAAATCTGCATCACACACCAAATCTCATCTAGAGCAAAATGTTTCATCCCTACTGAATTTTGTTTTGTCCAGAAAAGTTTGTCTTGCATCTCAAGCCTTGACAAATGAAACTCTGCAACATGCTTATGATCCACGCTTTGCCCTGCTGAAACATTCCAAAGCAAGAGATCAACAAAATACTTCTAATTTTGAGAGCCTCTCTAATAAGTCAAGTTTATGGCTATGGTATACTGTGTATTACTGTTTCAAACAGAATGCTGTTGTTGAAAAGTCTAATGGCAGTTACAAATTGGATTCAATGACACTATTGGAAGTTTCTCATGCAGTGAATAAGGGCTTTGTGGGTAGTAGCTCTTCCCCTCATGCCTCAGTTCCTCATCTTATCCCTTTCTTCTCCCAAATTAATAAGTTCATCTTGTCCTTGACGGATGATAAACACATACCCATCACAAATCAAGAATTCTGCCTGTTTTTGTCTGCTTTGCGGTGGTGTGACCGCCTCTACCAGTTTTGCAGCCAAAATGTGAGTAAATCAAAGTTTCATCTGTTTCTGCCACAGTTAACTTTGCATTGGCATTGGGTTTATGAAGAGTTTCTACAGAAAATTCCTAGTTCATGGGAATATTTGGTTTCCGAGCAATTCAGGAAAGTAGTGAAGATCTTACACTTAGAGTTTGAACTAGAATATGGCCCAGTTCACAAAATTGCCTCAAGGCTGCGATCATGCACATCACCAGCACCATTTCCATCTGCCATGATCTCAGGTGCTCAGTTTCGCCTGTTAGACTTGACATCCAGTCTTGCTCCAGCTCCAGACAATGAAAATGTCAACTTGTTCTTAGCATCTTCCACTGGAAAGGAAGTATGTGAGCTACTAATGAATATTGCAAGTGAAGTTGCCTCTTGCAATGCAGAAAAAGTAAATGATATACATGACCAGATTAGCAGTGTAGAGGATATTGTTAAAGAAAAGTGCATTGGCCAAAAGGCTTCATCAAAAGTGAAAGACAGAGACTTAATGGCACTACAGGTTCAAACTTGGCCCTTAAGGGATTATTTAGCATCCCATGTTTTGTCAGTTGAGAGAGTGAGTGATGAAGTATCACCACTCATACATGATGTTGTTATAGAGGCACCTGGAGTATATACAGAACTTATAGGCTTTCTTTCTGGTCCAACCTTTAGACCATCAGCTGCATTTGGAACTCACAGCTATCTTGCCCTAACTCAGAGCACTGCCAGTCGACAAACTTGTACTTACCTCAGCTACTCTCCTGTTTCCTCTGAAGAGAATGAAGAAGTAAAGAATAGTGTACTACTTCATCCAGCAGCATGTCAGCTCTCATACATTTTGCTGGCTGGGAAAAATACATCCAGTTATGATATTGAGAGTGCAATGCAGAAAGTTCCTACAGGTATGCATGTTGAAAAACTGGCACAGTTAAGAGTGCTTAAGTCAACATTGTGGAACAATTGGTCCATTCTTGCTGATCCTTCACTAAGCTATGAGGCATCATTTACCAATTATGTGGTATTTTATCTGACTTCATCTTTGAAAGTTTTTGCCGATGCATTAGGCATTTCATCTGAATTTGGTGATGAATCCGATCATCTGCAGATAGTCTCCGCTCTTGCATCTAGGATAATTGAGGCTAATGTTTCTTGGTTGCCAGACAGTAGCCAACAGCAGCTCCAAAAATTGGTTAGGTTTATTACAAGTCTCAAAGAATGTTCAGATAACTGGAAGGATAAAGCAAACTTTGCTGCCCAAGCAGCAGTTACACTTGGTACACTTTACACTAGTATTTTAAGTCACATGGAACCAGTTGATCCAGCTCAGTTTCATTCTCTGAAGTTGCAGTATCACCAGGAAGAACTGCAAGATTTGGAGTCTCATTTGATGCTAACAGCATGGTTTGAACACTTAAGAGGTAGTTTGGATTACTCAAGAGTGCTAGAAACCCATCCTCATCTGCCATCATTTGAGGCAAGATGCAGCCAGATAAAGTCTGAGATGACACACATGTCACAGCAGACTGCACATCGTGCAGGTGCAGTAGAGTATCATCAACTAAAGCAAGATTGTGTTCATTTTTGCTCAAGTGTGTTCATCCCTGAAAGAATCCAAGAACTGTCTGAAAATCTTCAAATAGAGGAGGATAGGTTACCTTCAGAATCCTCATTAGTGAAAACTGAATGTCTTCTTGCTTCTTGTGATAACTTTGTTAAAAAAGTTGTGCAGCAGTATCCCCTCTATCGGGATATTACATATCCATTCCTACAAGCAGTGACTGTAACATGTGAAGCTCTTAGGATTTTAGTATGTCATTCTCATATACATTCATTTAATGTAAAATGTGGCATCAACTTGACAGATAACTTGGCAAAGTACTCTTCCTTCCCTGCACAACGAGAACCATCACGTCCCCTTCATGTGGTGAGTGATCAAATGAATGTTGCCAAGTGCATTCCAGTCTTGTTGTGTGAAGAACAGTTTCATGGACAGATAAAAATTGCTACAACTGTTGCTCTTCGTGCAGCACTCCTGGACTTGTTGAATGTGACTCTAGCTCAGCACCACTTGGATGAATCTAGTATTGAATTGGCCTCTCAACTGTTGGGTCAAGCAGTCTCTCAGTGGAGGCAACAGGAAGAAGAGAAGGCCCGCCATGCTGAGGAAGAGGAAAACTTGTACTGCCATAAGGCACGCACTCTTGCGATGTCTGAAACAGATGAAGAAACATTAGAAAGAGAATTCCAAGAGACCTTCCCATGCTTTGATCATGAATTTGATGATTTGAAGGGAATAAATTTAGAAGATACAGCAAAGATGAAAAATGGTGAAAGGGAGGAACATCAAGATACTCTGGTTATGTACATGACTGATGAACAACTTTTTGAAATAAGTGAGTTACATAACAAGATTTTTGCAAACTTAGTTCACACTTCATGGCTTGCTCCTGACACAAAAGTCTCCATCCATTCACAGGTAGTTACAGCAGCACTGCTGAGGTTCTCTGTGCTTCAATCCCTTATAGGAACTGTAGGAACCATAGCAGGTTGCTGCCTTGATCAGGCTATGTTGGGAGCTCATATTTTGAGTAATGATTACTCTTGCTCTTACTTATCTCAAGAATCCCTTACACCACTTCTTGAACATCCCTATGACATCTATAAAGACCCCAATCCCCAAGAGGTGTTGAAAGTTCGCCCACTACTGAATTCAGTGTGTGAACGTGTTGATGAACTCCTCATGCAGTGGCCAGGTCATCCTAGTTTGGTAATGGTGAACACTGTTATATCAAGAGTGTTGGACTTCCCTCTCACTTCTCCACTTATGAAGCATGTAATAGGCTTGGAAACAATTCTGGAAAAGGCTCAGGAATGGGAAAGGAATGCTCATTCTGGTGTGTCCATGAAGGAACAACTGGAGGCTGTGACTCACCAAGTCCTTGAGTGGCGACAGCTGGAGTTGAATGCATGGCGCTCTTGTTTAGACTCTGTCACTCACAAGGTTGCGGTTCAGGGTCGGAAATGGTGGCCATATCTTTTTGATACGTTCCAAGCTGCTCTTACAGAAACAGTTACATTGCCTGAAGTATTACAAACACTGAAACAGTTTTTGGAAACTGCGGTCTTGGGTGATTTTCAAATTCGCCTACAACTCCTTTTTTCTTTTCACTGTCATCTTGCAGTACTAGAAAAGAGTAAAATTACTCAATCATTAGTGGCTATCACATGGAATTTATACCACTACTTCAGTCAGTTCTTGCATTTGGTAACCACAGCAATAACCAAGGCCAGATTGCCAATTGAAAAGGAAGTGAAAGGCTATGTTAAGATAGCTCGCTGGAATGATATCAATTACTTTGCTGTGCGAGAGTCTGTAGATAAGAGTCGTCGTACTCTTCATCGCCACATGAGGAATTGGGAAAAGAATTTGAGACGGCCTTTTGCACCACTTATGTGTGACACAAACTCAGAGTTGAATGAAGACCATACAGGAGCTTGGGATCAAAAGTCTGAGATCTGCCCATCAAAGATCCCTTATCCTGTTTTGCCTCCATCTCCTGTAATGGTAAAACACTCAGAAGATGTAGGAGAATACCAAGTCCTTTCTAGACTCACCTTCCTAACCAAGCGCTGCCACAAGTTAACATGTAGAATGCTGTCTGAGTTTTCTTATACAGTCTATGTGGATGAAGTTGAAGATACCACAGTCAAGATCATATCCAGTTATCAAGAACTTCAGGCAGCAGCAACACGAGCTGAGAATGCTCCTTCAGATAAAATACGTGTCAAGCAACTGAGAGGTGTGATGCAGCGCCGAAGGGAATCTCTCACACGGCTCTTCAAGGTGTTAGATTGTATGGGTGTGACCTACACACGTGGTAATAGCCTTTGGGATCATAAGGATATTGACTCCTGCCTGAACCTTTCACCAGTAGATTTGGAAGTTGCTCACACAGACGTTCCATCTTTGTTGCCAGCACGAGAGGCCTGGCCAGGGTGTGTAAAGTATCTTAACCGCAGTATTGGTCGTCTCTCCTTGTTGTTGTCCTCCCTACAGCAACCACATCAAGATCTTGGCCCTGAACTCATCAAGCGGCTGCGTGGCATCTCATGTCATCTTTTTCTTCTGGTGCGGGACCAAAGGATGTCCTTATCCTATGTTAGTGAATTTACTCACAAATTGCATAATCTTCTCAAAGACATAAGAGAAGTAGATTCTCATCACTCAGTGAGTAAGATGTTGACAAGAATACAGCATCTCCACTCTTTGACAACTTCTTTGTCACTTACTCTTGAGGAGACTGTTAAAGTACTTGGGACATATACTAATGCTAAACCTTTACTGTTGCTTGAAGCTTCTCCATGTAAAATAGAAGTTCATGAAGCTAAGACCATTCTAGAAGGAACTAAGGGGAAAATTGATTGTTTGGCATTAAAGCTTACCAGTTTATTGAGACATTTCCAGAGTGGCCATAGATTAGTTACTCCAGCCCACAGTAAAGTGTACAATGACATCATAAATAATCTTAGTCAAGATGCCAAGGAGTTACATGAAGTTACCAAGATGCTTTCAGTAAGACATGATAAGCTACATCCAGTCACTGGCCAACTAAACAAGTGGTTGTCAGAATGGTGGGCTGCCCAGTCTAATTTCTCTCTTGCTAATGTTGCTCAACCACAAGATGATGTTCATGGTGTTGGTTTTGATCTATTGGAAAACTGTTTGACTCAAATATTGCTGTGTGTAGAGAATTTGTACAAGAAACATTGCCCTGTACAAAGCAAAGTTGAAAATGATGAAGAATCTGGAAAGGATATGCTTAGTCTTGGATTAGTCAAACAGCTCAAGTCTGATACTGAAAACCTGCACATGGAAGAAATTGTGACCAGAATACAGAAGCTTGTGAAGATATCAGAATGTCAGCCTGACATACAGCAGGTATTGAAGGCTTCACTACCACTCCTTGAGCAGTATCATGCAATTTGTGAATCTGTTTTGCTAATGATGACAAGCAGTAACAGAAGTATTGCTAAATTAACATCAATTATAATTGCAGTTTTTCAAAACTTAGCAGTAAAAGGCTTTTGTCGTCCTCAAGAATTGCAAGATGAAGAAGGTGGAGAGGGGGCTACAAATTTTGAGGATTCAGGAGGCACTGGCCTTGGTGAGGGTGAGGGTAAAAAAGATGTTTCTGATCGCATTGAGTCAGAAGACCAACTTGAATCAGCCTTGAAGGAGGGAGAAAAGGAGGAGGCAGGAGACAAAGATTTGCAAGAAGAGGATAAGGGAATTGAAATGAATGAAGATTTTGAGGGAAAGCTGCAGGATGTTGAGAAGAATGAGAGAGGAGAAAGTGACAGTGATAATGATGATGATAATCAAAAGGATTTGGATAAACAAATGGGTGAAACTGAAAAAGGTGCTGATAAACTTGATGAAAAAATATGGGGTGATAATGAGGAAAGTGAGGATGAAGAGGAGACTAAAGACCAGGATGAAGAAGATGGACCTGGAGAGGGAGAAGCTACAGAGTCAAAAATGGTGGCCAAAGATGATAATAAGAGTAAGAAGGAAAGAGATAAAGAGCAGAAGAAGAAAGAAGACTTAGATGAAATAGAGGACACAAGGAAAGAAAATGAAATGAATGAAGATGGCCAAGAATATGATGACAATTTCACTGATCCCTATGGAGGAGAAGCAAACATAGAAGATGAAGAAGAGGAAAAAATGGAGTTGCCAGATGACATGAACTTGGATAATGGTGACACCAATGAAAATGATGATGATGATGATGATGAAATGGATCAACTTCCAGGAGAAATAGAGGAAAAGGGTATTTTCCCAGAAGATGAAAAGGAACCAAAAGAGGATGGGGAGGAGGAAGATGCTGAAGAGAATACAGCTAAAGGACAAGAGGAACCTAATGAAAAGGAATCTGTTGAAGATGATGATGGAGAGCTTGGAGAAAAAGATGATGGAGAACAGGATGAGGAGGAATCTTCAGAAGAAAGAAACAAGGATGAGCGAAGACAGGGAACTGAGGAAGGAAATGACTTAAATAATGAAGAAAATAACTTAGAAGATAAAGCTGAGGCATCTGAAGACAAAAGCTCTAAAGATCTAGCAGAGGCAGCTGAGATGGACACCACAGATGGCAGCAAGGACCAGACTAAGGTGAGAAATTATTTATGGTTATTAGGAAATATTGAAAATTAATGTAGGATTGACATAACTCACAGATTTCATGTAAATATATTTTGTCAGCAGTGTAATCAAACTTCGCAAGTTGATACAGATAAGCTATAATTTCAGAGAAGTTAGGGTGATAGTTATGACATTGAACAGTTGTTCTTTTGATGATCCCATTATCAAGCATGAGATTTGTTTTCCTACAACAATCACAAAAGAAAAGGATCAGGAAGCATATGAACATGCTCTGGCAGTATACCTTTTTGTCATACTATCCTTGCATTTCAAAACTAACTTTTTTTTTTCATTTTATTTATCTTACTCCTGATTAATTTTCCTCATGTTAAGTATTTTGCTTTCTCTCAGGAGCTCAGCTGGTTTTCACCATTTATAAAATTTTTATTAAATTTTGTTGATTGAATGTGAGCATAGGAAACTCTACAGGATGTATTTATTCATAAACTAAATGTTATGACCATACTTTGATCTTCAGCATTTTCATAATTTGTAAGAACTGCACATTGCACATATGATGGTGAATACAGCTACTGGTCACCTATTGCTTATAAACTATGAGGCCACAATTTTCCAGCCAGCTTCATAAACAGGAGAGACCTTCCCAAATATTTATGCTGGTGAAGAATCAAGCCATGGGCTTTTGTACTGGACCAAATGCACCAAGCATTATACTGTTAGAATCCATGAAAATATACATTAGGTATCTGGTTTCAGTCCATGACAATCTGGATCATATGACTTGCACCACTTGAATTGGTCTTTGTGTCAGTTCAGAATCAGAATAAGTAAATTAATTTTGATGAAAAATAGGCATTCACTAGTTATCATCTTTATTTTGTACTGAAAAAAAAAAAAAATCCAGAGAAATCTATCAGCATAATCATTATCAACAGGAGCAATCCAAATCAGACACTGGTGGACAGCGTGAAGATGATGAGGAAAAGCAGGAGGAACAAGGACAAATGGGTGAACAGACAGAGGATCAGGAAGGCACTGGTCAATCTGAGAGTCGAACTCGAGAAGATGCCCACCAGGGAGAGTCCTCAGCCTTGGTTACTCAGGCCTCAGCCAATGACCAGAGTGACATGAAGAAGCCGCGTAGACCTGGGGAGACTGATGAGAACAGGACATTGGGTAGGCTTAATTCAAATTCTGCTTGTTTGTTTTCTCCTGGAGCTTATTTTTATAACTACCCTAACCAGTTTTCCATTTGTCATTATTATCACCATTTTTAAAAACTACATATGTATTTGCATGTATCACTTTTTGCAGGCTGCATAATTATTTATAGCTTTCTTTGCATAAATCTTCAAGGAGTTTCAGGATTATATAATTGTGAGTTATCTTCAATTTTTTTCAAGGAAGAACTGTAATACTGACTACTTTCAGATTATTAATTTTATGGTCCAATCATTCTTTTTTATCTTGGTAACCTACCTAAACCATTTCAGTCTACCTTTCTCACCACCAACTAATATACTCATTTTCCATCTTCTCCCTCAGTTCACCATCTTTTGTTCTCTTAAGCTTCTATTTTCAGGTCTGATGTTTAATGGTGCACTACATATCTATCTTAACATTGTCATCTCAGACTGCTTTAGTTTGTAAGCATCATTCACATTCATTCCATGGGTTCTGCTAGTATTCAGGATTTCACTCCTAATAAAAAATTTAATTAATGATAAGCTATTAAAAACTACATTATTTTAGTTTTCAGTGTTCAACTGTAATAGTGAGTTAGTTCGAAACTTAATATAATGTTTGTTTTAACTTTCATGAGATATTTTTTTTCTACCTCAGGTGATAATAACAAGAGGATACAACAGGGCTTGATGACCAAAGAGTCCAAGCAAAGGAAATCAGAAGCTGACCAACAGCAACAGGAAAAGGTTTGTTGTGTAATTTTTCATTCATACTAATGATTTTGCAATTTGAAATATTTACATCTACACCAGAATGTATCTAAAGTGTTTGGAAGTCAGCAGTATCAAAGATTTTGTATTTTCTACAAATTCTTAATTATTTCTTTGTGAATAACAAGATAACTAGAGGATGGGATCTAAGTCTAAAGATCTATCTAGAGGATGGGATCTAAGTCTAAAGATCTATCTTTATAACTGGATTGTGCATAGGAAAGATAAGAATGAAGCTGCTGGTGGCAAGTGTGAACTATCATAGACTCATTGTCTACTGTGTTTATATTCTTTCCATGATGCATCCTTACATCAAGTTTAACTTCTAATATGCCTTACCAGTTTGTTAATGCTTACCGAAGGTAAGAATCACAAATTTAGCAGCATGTATTTGTTTACTGCAGGGGTGGAAGTTGATGAAAACAGAAAAAGATTGAAAAAAATGCAATCCTCTGCTTCCCAAATTATAATGTGATGCAGCAAAAAGCTATTGACTAATTGTCTGATTAACAATGCATACAAAATTCAATACTAGTTTAGATTTCATACATTTTTGTTATTAAAGTATACTGATAGAAATTTTATTATTTGTGGTCTTAAGATACTTAGGCAATGATTAAACCAGGTTCCTTATTATTATTATTATTATTATTATTATTATTATTATTATTATTATTATTATTATTATTATTATTATTATTATTATGGATTAGGCCATACAGCCTTCCTTGGAATTGCCATCTGGGGAGGAGACTAGAAATGTTCAGAAATTAGACAACATTAAACAGGTGTCTTGAAATTTCCCACAACTTTCTTTTGCCATCTACAACAATTGTGGTCTTGGTTATAATTTTGATCTGAGGAACATCACCTCACCTCTCCCAAACCTCATCTTTTTTTACTGAGGCTCAAGTATTTAAAGCCACTGACAACAATCTTTATTATGTTCCCCTCTAATTTCCTTTTTCTTATTTATGTACATGTCAGTATAATTTGATCATGGCTTTGAATCATCAGAATTTTACATCATCTGGTTGAGGCTTCATTGTTGCACAGGTTATTTTTATTATTTATTTTTAGGACAATGATGCTGAGAAAGAATCTCAACACTCAACTTATGAACACATCAGCAAGTCAGAGGACCACTTTGATGCCCATATGGTAGATGCTGGCACACAGGAGCAGGCTAAGGAGGCTCCAGCACCTGCAGACAGACAGGAGGAGGAGATGGCAGATGAAGATATGTTAGATACTCCAATGGAGGTAACCTTTACTGTTTGCTGTTTCTGATATTTCTGATAACTATAGAATTATAACTGTCTAGGCATGATTATGTCTCAGCAACTGCTCTTGTTGACTGTGTAAGTACCTTGAGAAATCTACTGAATAGCATTATACTTACAATTCATTGAAAGTCATCATCTGTATCTTATTTCAAGATTAACAGGAAAATAATTGTTCACTTAAAATCATAAATGAAATGAGGGATTAAAAGTGGGAAACAATGGATATTGGTGCTGTGGTATAGATCCACAATATCTGGTAAAGTTTGATAAATCTTTAAAATTGCAAACTTTTTTTTATAATGAAGTAATGATGATTTATAGAGAAAGTTGCAAAGATTTTATAATTAAATGCTTTAGATCAGGTTAACTGAATAAAACCTTAAGAGTTTTGAGTGTGTTGCACCACTATCATTGCTCTCTCCCTCCACCATATATGCCATAGCCTAACACAGCAACTCACTCCTGCTGCATTGTAGCTATTTATAATCATAAAATCCAACACAGTCTTCAGAGTTAATAGGGCTGAATGGGACAGTATGAGCATATTGCTATTATTAGTTGCATAGCCTTCCTTTTGTTTTGTTAATAAACTGATTTGCAAGCTGTGGCAAGTCACATGCTACAATAACCACTCACTTGGATTACAAAAACATATTTTAAATGACTGTATATGCTCATCATATTAAAAGAGCAGTTAACTTGAAAAGTGAATAAAGATTTAATTAACTTGGTGAGTTAGAAGGTGACTATTCAAGCCATATTTTGTGCTCCAAGCAAGTGAATATTGTTGCTTGCAACAGTGGCATTACAATACTATATTAGCACAAGGCCATCTACTTTGCCATTTCAAATGTATCTGCTCATAATCTGAAAAGTTATGTAACTTTTTAGTTTATAATGACAAATTTATATTATGATACAATGAAACATTAGTTTCTGGTCATTGTTGTTACTATGGTGTCAGATGTGAGGTTTGATGTGCAGACCCTATCTATGGAAAAACTGCATGGTTTTCAAGATATTCAGTATTCAGAATTTATGATAAAAGTAAAATTTAGACCTCTATTTGATAGTGAAGGGAAATGAAAAAAAAAAAAAAAAATTGTTGGTGTTGTTTCTGTTGCTTTCTGTTTTGTTGAACCCATTCCCATTGGAGGAACTATCTATACATAAATGTTTTGAAAATGGGATATAAACATTTAGTCTCATGACTACTTTAGGTTGTAGCATGGTCTTTTTATAAAAGGTTCCTTTCTACCAGCAAAATTATTCACATAAGTTGCTATTTGACATCTCATGCCAGCTCAAACCCCTGGAAACCAGTGGAGAATGCTGAATGCCTCTCAGTGACAGTCACTGCCTGTCCTTTGCTGATGGTTGATATGCATTTTTAGAATTTCTCTATTCCTATTAGTCTATTATGTCAAGGATCAAGAGACATCTTAAGTTGGAAAATATAACAGCTTTGGTAGTGGAGGATATAAGCTAAATGATGATTTTGTGGATGACTTTGATGATTCTGACTCATCTACCATTAGTAGAGTGATTCCTAACCATCCTATACCTATATGGATGTATATTAAAACTAGTTTATGGTATATATATATATATATATATATATATATATATATATATATATATATATATATATATATATATATATATATATATATATATATATATATAGATCCAATAGTTTAGTCAATTTTGTGGCAGAGTCTATATGAGTAGCTGGCTGCAACAAGGGGCCAAGCCCCAACCACCTTGAAATGGAGTTAATAATGTATTCTGTTCGATGATTTCCCCTACATCTTAGAAATAACATTGATATGATCATATCTCTATTGTGTGTGCAGCTAACATTCATTAATCATAGTACTGTATACCTCATCAATCATGCTATCACCATCTCATTCAGTAAATACGTGATGTTTCAAGAGGCAGCTGTTGATAATGATGGCTAATTTTTAACGCAAGACATTAGTGTACACTATTGTAACCCCCAAAAATTAGTGTTACATACATGAAAGTTTCTATAAATGACAATAAAAAACTTCATTGCTGGCAACACGCAAGTTTTCTCTATTAAGATGTGCCACACCAGCCAGCCCAAACTGTTGTACGGCATTGCTAATGCCAATATCATTACATTTTGTGTCAAGTTATTATAGTTAGCTATGTTATTAAGGTACAATTATTACTTATCTATTGCCGAGAGAGAGAGAGAGAGAGAGAGAGAGAGAGAGAGAGAGAGAGAGAGAGAGAGAGAGAAAGTGCACCATCACAAGATGTTAGTTTGGCTGTTTGGCAACACAGCATATTACCATGGTGATAGAGCATTCTCTCTCTCTCTCTCTCTCTCTCTCTCTCTCTCTCTCTCTCTCTCTCTCTCTCTCTCTCTCTCTCTCTCTCTCTCTCTCTCTCTCTCTCTCATGTGATCTTGAATAGGGAAGGCAAATCACTTCAAAATCTTTTTAAGAGTAGAAGATAAAAATGTTGAGAATGAACAACAGATCCTCACTATAAAATTTCTCACTGTCCTAAGACGGTTTACAGTGAGGAGAGAGAGAGAGAGAGAGAGAGAGAGAGAGAGAGAGAGAGAGAGAGAGAGAGAGAGAGAGAGAGATGAATGAGGAAGAAAAAGTAGTAGAAATTATTGTATGTCTGTCAGCACTGTCCATCCCTTCTCCTAGAGAGAGTGGTGCTGAGACAGTGCAACTGAGCCAATGGGAAGCACTGAAATTATTGTCATGGGGTATCCAAGTCTGTTCTTAATGAATTATTAAGAGATGCTGCATGTTAATAGATTTTTTCTTCAAAAGTTTACTGGGCCATGTGAAAGTTTCAAAATCTGAAAATGTTTCCTGCTTAACACACTATTATTCATCATTTTATAACTTCAGTTATTCAACATAATGAAATCAGATCTATATCACATAAAAGCCAAGAAAATGTAGTCTATAATGAGATATAATACATTTGCATATACTCTGTCTAGGTCATACTAGACAGGTAAAGTAAACCAATGGTGAATGACTAATGCACACAGTGTGCTTACCTTTAAGTGCAATTTACTCATTTGTTTACTTTTGACACATGATCTATTGTCACAGCCAGCTACTTATATATAGATGTCAATATGGAGTGCCCATGTGTGGGAAAACAATATAGATACATGTATCAATGTATGGACCAAACTTAGCATACTCTAGATTTAGACATACATCTGCCTGGTGCTGAGAAGGGGTTAAAGGTCAGTGGCTGGACTTCATGCCTTTTTGAGCCTTAAAACTACAGGAAATTTTGAGTCTCGTGCTTTTTTTTTTACATTATACCTTATAGATTTTTGTCTTTAATTTACCTCTTAAAGAGATATTTTCATCTAGAACAAATGTTTTGAACAGGTTGAGGAAGAAGAGCTAGGAGAAGCTGGAGAAGAGAAGAAGGCCACCAGCCAGGAAGGCAAAAATGAAGAACAAAGGGAGCAGCGTCAGGGCAAGCAGGACCCACAAGCCGAGGGAGAGGCACAAATAGTTACAGAAGGAGAGACAGTGCTGGAAAATATCATCCAGCGTCCACCAGAGACCTACTTCCATACTTTGATGCCAGACCAAGGTGACTTTCCTCACTTTATCATCAGGAAGCTTTTTTTTATACTCTCTTGAGTTTTAGGAAAATTAAATAGTATATGTAATATGATTCAAGTTGGTCTGTAAAAAAAAAAAAAAAAAAAAAAAAAACATGACCTATGAATTTTCTTGTAACAGTTGAGAAAATTTAGGAGGGGATTTCCCTGCCTCTGCCCCTTTTTTGCCAGGGCAGCTAATTGTAGTACACATACTGTGTGTGTATATATATATATATATATATATATATATATATATATATATATATATATATATATATATATATATATATATATATATACACACACACACACACACACACACACACACACACACACACACACACACACACACACACACACACACACACACACACACACACACACACACACACACACACACACATTGTTATGACCATGGATTCCTGCCCCTTTTACAGCTGTCTCAAACTGGGCTAGCTTCCCACAAGTCACCACCTATGTGACTTGGTGCAGGGCTAAATATAGGTTACAAAGTCCTCTTTTGAGTCTTGCACCCTTTACACAGATGGTCATAACACCAGGTTACACAAATGAGGTCATCAGCCTGTTTCACCCACCTACAGCAAGGGAATATTATAACACCAACAGATCATCCCCCCCACCCCACCTCCCACCCCCTTGCTAAGAAAGAATCATCAGCTATGTTCTAGAAAGGGACAATCACAACAAGCAACAAACACATAAGGATTATAACATACTACAGAATACTGCCTTCATGAATGACAAGACAATATCCACTCACTTTTCATAGAACACTATCTCCCTCTGCTTTGCAATATTATAATCAAGTTCCCAGAAGACAAGCCCTGTTCCCCGTCCAAGAACAACACTCTAAGAGAGCACTAGATCACAGTAGTATGTAACAAAACAACATATACACAGACAAGTTGCCCACAAACACAAATAGAAAGGTTGTCAACTGCTCACTGCACCAGGCTTACACACACACAGCCAAGGGGTCACATCACAAGTATATCAACTGTATTACAAATAACTACTCTCATAGTCAGGTTAATGGAGACACCTAAACACTACACATATAAGCAGGGGTATATTGTAGTAAATTATTCAAATACCCCTTAAAGCAACTGGCCTGTCTAGCTGTATTCCTCCCAGTCTTCTCGCATTAGCACTGCCTTGAATGCATATCTATCTCTTGTAAAAGTACAGACTGTGACTGAGTTGTGAGAACATGCCATCCTTAGTCATCACAGGAGTGTGAGTCATGTGAGAGAGGAGGGGGGAAGAATGAGGGCTCCCCACCCTCCCTGCTCACCCCCACACTCAAACTGCTAGCAAGCACAACAAAATTATTATCTTTTGAAAATTCTGGTGACTGACCTATGGGGCCTGGATATATTCTGATTACTGTGTGAGCAAGGGGGACTCGTCAATTAAATACTGGGTGAGACTTGAACTGAAGGGACAACTAGAAGTAGGGTAAACAGAATGGGGAAGAAGGATGATTAGATACAAGATGATTTTACAGTAAACTCAGAGCCACATGGCCACCCAGTCATCATACATCTGGCATTTGTGCTCTTTGCTCTTGCTTTCTCTTCCCTTTCTCTCCTTTCTTCTTTCTCCTCTTCTTCATACTCTCACTTCTTCCTTATGCCCCACATAACAATATATATATATATATATATATATATATATATATATATATATATATATATATATATATATATATATATATATATATATATATATATATATATATATATATATATATATATATATATATATATATATTATTTGTGGCACCACAGACCACTAGATCTTCAAACCATCATTCTACCAACTTGAGTCTTGCCACTGAAGCTACATTACGGTCCATAGCTTGAGCACTCTCGCCTCCCTTGCTAACCAATTGGTGATGGAGAGAGGTGAGCTGCTGGTGCGTACCACCAGACCAGGCAGAATTCACTTTACAGCCAGCATGACCACACCCCTTCTCTTCCACATACATTTGAATTGTATTGTCTCTGCTACTGAGTAAACTGCTCCACTTTTGTCATCGTTTACTTACTAAGAATCACTACAGTGGTGACCCTGGAAAATCCAAAACGACTTCTTTTGGATTTCACCATGTCTACCAAAGACAGCAAAGATCAACAGAATGCAGTATCACTCAAGCTACTCACTTTCTGGATTTCACAACCTTAGGTGTGGTTCGAACAGGTTAAAGCCCAGTTCCACGTACGCCAAATCACTGCTGACACTACCAAATATTACTATGTGGTCAGTGCACTGGATCAGGAAACAGCTGGGCACGTCATCGACTTCCTCCGCCACCCTCCTGCTGACGGCAATTATAAAGGAATCAAGAAGCTCCTTACCAGTACCTTCAGCCTAAGCAAGCGTGCAAGGGCAAAAAACTTTTGCACATGGATGGCCTCATGGCCTCGGCAACCGCAAACCACCCATACTAATGAACGAGATGCTTGCCCTGATGGATGGACATATGCCATGTTTCCTATTCTTTCTGGAGCAGATGTCTGACGACATCTGCCTAATCCTTGCGGATGACAAATTCACCCATC
Source organism: Scylla paramamosain (assembly GCF_035594125.1). NCBI lineage: Eukaryota > Metazoa > Arthropoda > Malacostraca > Decapoda > Portunidae > Scylla > Scylla paramamosain. Next base: position 9,438,497 of record NC_087157.1, on the reverse strand, counting down.
CCCGTCAGTTGGTGGTGGGAGCAGATGTGCTGTGGCAGGCCAAACAGCAGGACGAAACCTTCATTACCAACATCACAGCCGTGACCCAACATTCTGTGCTAACCACCAGTACTCATCCTGATGGAACAACATTGAAGTTGCTGGCTAATACCCATGAGAACTGGTCTTACTATCACCAACATTGGTGCTCCGAAGCCTGCTGATGCCATCCACCCTGCATGCACCTGGGCAGCCGGCCGTCGGTAATAGCTACTGCTGCCGGACGTGAACATTGACTCCTCAATGTCAACAATTGCCACTCTGGGCGCTGTTTTCCTGTTGATTCAGGGGCAGAGATTAGTGTTTTGCCTGGCTTTAGCAAAGACACTCAGTGTAGGAAGAGAGGTCCACTCTTGGCAGCAGCCAACAGAAGCAACATCAAGACATACGGCACATGCACCATCCACCTAAATTTCAACAGCTGTCATTTCAAGTGGACATTTACCATCGCTGATGTCTCACAATCACTGCTTGGTGCAGATTTCCTCCATGCACACTCTTTGCTTGTCGACATGAAAGGACGTTGCATTGTTGATTCAACAACATTTGAATCGGTTAACCTTTGCCATGCCCTGTTACCAGCGCATCATCTTGACTCTGTGTCTTGTTCAAACAGTGTGTATGCCAAGATACTACTGGACTATCTGGATATCGTCAAGCCACAGTTCCATTTAGCAGTACCAAAGCATGGTGTAATGCACCACATTACCACCACAGGTCCACCTCTACATGCATGGGCACACAGGCTTCCTCCTGACAAGCTCTCACAAGCTAAGGAGGAGTTCAGAAAAATGGAGGAAATGGGTATTGTGCATCACTCAGATAGCCCATGGGCATCCCCACTGCACATGGTTTGAAAATCAACTGGGGGCTGGAGGCCTTGTGGGGACTACCACTATCTGAATGATATCACTACAGCAGACTGGTACCCAGTGCCCCACATTCAAGACTTCATGGTGAATATTGACAGTGCCAAGATATTTTTTGAAGATTGACTTGGTATGAGGCTATCACCAGATTCCAGTTCATTCTGATGACATCCCCAAAACTCCCATAATCACCCTGCTTGGTCTTTTTGAGTTCTTATGCATGCCTTTTAGCCTCAGGAATGCTGTCCATGCATTCCATGCCTAGATTTTGCGTTTATCTGCCTGGATGACATCCTAGTCGTGAGTCGTACATGCCAAGAACACTATACTCACTTCAGACAGTTTTTCCAGAGGTTAAGTGAACATGACCTGGCCATCAATCTGGCTAAGTGCCAGTTTGGCCTCTCCCCCATCAGTTTTCTTGGCCATTGCATTGACCAACACGGGGCCGTTCCACTTCCAGCCAAAGTTGATGCTATTCACAAGTTCCCGAAACCCACTACTATGAAAGGATTCCAGGAATTTATTGGCATTGTAACTTTATACCACCACTTCATACCAGCAGCAACTAAGATCGTGGAACTGCTTTTCCAGCTCCTCACTAGCAAGTCTAGAAAGCTCATATGGACCAATGCTGCTTCCATCACTTTCGAGAACACCAAGGCAGGATTGGCTAATTCAATAATGATGGTTCATCCGCAAGCCGATGCACCAACCACTCTCGTGATCGACACGTCAGAAACAGTGGTGGGAGGAGTTCTGGAACAACTTGTTAATGGTGAATGGTGACCTCTAGCCTTTTCATTTGCCACCTATGACCCCTGGAATGGAAATACAGGGCTTTCAACCGGGAACTTCACACTCTAGCAATTCGATACTTTCACTACTTCCTCGAGGGCAGGGAGTTCACAGCTTTTACTGCCCATAAGCCACTCACATTTGTTTTTACCAAGGTGTCTTATCCTTGGTCAGCCAGCAGGCAGCAACGACACCTTGCCTATATTTCAGAATATACTACACACATTCAACACATCTCAGGGAAGAGTAATAAGGTCACAGATGCACTTTCATGCTCCATCAACTCCATCAACACCTTGGAACCAGGCATCGACTACACAGCTCTGGCAGCAAGTTAACAGGTGGAGGAAGAGATAGTCGCCTGTCGTACTGCCATCTCTGGCCTGGTGTTGGAAGATGTACGTTTCGGTCCTTCAAACTCTACTCTCCTCTGTGATGGACACCCACCAATCATCCCTGCTTGCTGGTGACGCCACATCTTCAACACCGTGTATGGCCTTGCTCATCCTTTCATCCAGGCCATGAAGATACTGATTGCAGCCAAATTCATATGGCATGGGCTATGTAGGGATGTTGATAACTGGTCAAGAGCTTGCACCCCTTGTCAAACTTCAAAGATCCATTGCCACACCAAAGCACCACTGAAGAGGTTCACTGCCCTATTGATGCTTTGATCACATCTACATGGACATCGTCGGGCCTCTCCCACAGTCCAGAGGGGTAACTCACCTTCTCACCATTGTTGACAGGTTTACAAGATGGCCTGAAGCAATCCCACTCTTAGATTCTTCCACCACAACTTGTGCATGCGCCTTAGTCATCAACTAGATCGCCCTCTTTGGCATACCAGCTCATATCCTCTAACAGAGGCACACAGTTTACCTCTGGATTGTGGTTGGCAATGGCACAATTGCTAGGGGTAAGCTTGTGTTTGAATTATCATGATTTTCTATAACCATGCCATCTGGAGGGAAAATAGAAAAGACAGCCAGCGAGTGACCTTGATGCAATGCTCTCTCTCTCTCTCTCTCTCTCTCTCTCTCTCTCTCTCTCTCTCTCTCTCTCTCTCTCTCTCTCTCTCTCTCTCTCTCTCTCTCTCTCTCTCTCTCTCTCTCTCTCTCTCTCTCTCTCTCTCTCTCTCTCTCTCTCTCTCTCTCTCTCTCTCTCAAGATGGGCCATCTTGTGTGAGACTGTCGCTCATTATATAGATAGATAGATAGAGGATATTTCTATCACCTTATCAGTTAGCCTTTTCCTAAGCTGATTAAAAAAAAAACAACAGAAACAATAATGACTTTTATAAAGGCATCCATATGGCTGTTGACATGCATCATTGGGGACTTTGCTGGTGATATATTACTTGTTTCCTTATCTTTTTTGAAGGGTTGATATTTCAATATTGTCATTGTTTTCTATTGATATTTTTGAAAGTCAGTATAAAAATTGCATATGTTCATGTTGGTCAGTATGGGTTGTGTGGTCTGTACCATTTATCTAGTTTCTCATGTACATAAGCAAAGGAAATACTGCAAAATAAAAACAGACCTTCATTCATCAGAAAAAAAGAAAAAGTTAAATCTCTGCAGAAAACTAAGTCAGTGTCAGTCTACCTATCTGTATATCAGGCCTGCAATCCCATTCAAAGTGGCCTAAAAAAAGCACCACACACCCTTACATCATCATTTTCACTCTTAACCCTGTCAACCCTGGGTGGAAAGGGGCTGAGAATACTACCACTGTATTCCCTTGTCACAGGAGGCAGCTAAAAGGGACGGAGTGAGGGGGCTAAGGTCCCCCTTTTCTGTTGATTTAGTAAGGGAAAGAAAACTGTCTTATATTAACTAATGACTACTGTGAAATATAATAATAATTTCTGGTTTAAACAAGAAAACCTGTACCTATCACAGTTCTTTATGATGATTTCTTATGATAAAAACTGAATCTTTCATCATTGCCAGCCAATTACTTCTCACATGATGGAAAATCAAGTGCTGTTAACACTTAATTTTTCACATTTCTATATAATATGCACATCAGTCTGTTTATATGATAGAAGTGTTGGCTGACATGATTGTCTCTTTCGTAATATAAATTCAACTTAACTGTTTTTGTTTGAATTTCAGATGAAGAAAAAGATAAACCAGTTGCCAAATTTGATGAAGATGTTGAGAAGACCAGACGGCAAATAGAAGTTGTGAGCACTCATGATGAATGTGAAGGGTCATCTTGGGCAAGGCAGGAGGCTCAAGTGGCTTCAGTGGCAATGCAGTTGTGTGAACAGCTTCGCCTAATTCTGGAACCTACACAGGCAGCCAGGCTGCGGGGTGATTATAGAACAGGGAAACGGCTAAACATGAGGAAAGTGATTCCATACATTGCATCGCAGTTTCGCAAAGATAAAATATGGCTCAGAAGAACACAACCAAGTAAGAGGACATATCAAATTCTGGTGGCAGTAGATGATTCTGAGTCCATGATGGAAGCTCGGGCAGGAAGCCTGGCAGTGGAAAGTGTTGCCCTAGTTACTCGTGCTCTTACCTTGCTGGAGGTGGGTCAGCTAGGAGTTATTAGTTTTGGGGCCACTACAAAAATTTTGCATCCTCTTGATCAGCCATTTAATGAAACTTCAGGAAATAGAATTCTCACCAACTTAAAATTTGACCAGAAAGTAACTAACTTTAGTAGAATGTTAGAGGATAGTGTGGCCATCCTCAGTGGTTCCCGCATCACTGGAAGCCATGGTCACCCAGACACAGCCCAGCTACTGCTCATCCTGAGTGATGGCCAAACTCAGACCAGAATGGAAACAGTCAAGGCAGCTGTAAGAGCTGCCCGAGCTGCCAGAATATTTATTGTCTTTCTGGTCTTGGATGCTAAGGATAATAGGTATTCCTTCTATGATACATTAATATATGAAGGAGGAGTGATGAAGTCTATAGTGGAATCCTTCCCCTTCCCATTTTTCTTAGTAGTAAGGGACATAGACACACTTCCTGATGCTTTGGCCACAGCTCTTAGGCAGTGGTTTGAATTGGTGACAGCTGATGCAGCTCACTGATGAAATTCCATTTATGATTACTGTTATTTGCACATTTGTACATTATTGTATTAGAGTAATTATTTATGACCAATTTTGATTTGTATTGTAAAAACAGTTCATATAAAGCAAGTTTGTATGCAGTATATGTTTTTAATAAACTGATGTTGTAATGATTAGTGTTCTTAGCATAAAATAATGAGAGATCAAGAATTCCATTTCCCTGTTAGGTAGGTTTTTATTAAGTTATTCAAGGGTAAAAAGATATCACCAACAGAGTTTAGGTTCCCATATTTTCTGTGATACTTTGCTGGTGAGGAGATGATCTGCATCAAAGTGAATTGCACCTACTGATGGTGTTTTAAAAACACATTCTGACTGGACATGCCAAAGACACCACCCTTAAAAAAAGTTGAGCATGACTCTAGTCTTGTACATTTGTTCTGAGTTGAACCCAAGATGTTCCTATTCTTGATGTGTGCAGTTAGAACAATCTTCCATGTAATTAACATGTCCATTACAATGTCTGACTCATATCTATATATCAAAACTGAATATATCCAACTTCAAAGTAATGCTGGTCTCTTTGATAAGAATATGGTCTGTAACAATGTAACCAAATCTTACCTGGACATCTTTTTAGTTGCGACTTGTACAGGATAAAATCATCAGCAATAGTCACTCAGACCTGATGCATTGTGGTAAATTGGGGACACACAGGAAGTAAGCCAGAAAGAGCTGTCTATCAGTGCCTTAAAATCTTACACTTGTCCTGAAATAAACTTTTGATGGAATTTTCATGACAAGAATCTCATTTCATTTAAATCTTCTTTATATGTATCTGCATGCCAGTTTAAAGTCTAGATTTTTACTGATATCCCCAAAGCTTATTCTCCACAATCCCTCCCAGTTCCTGTTTTCATCATCATCTCTCACCTTTCTCTCCTTTTTACTTATTTCTTCATTATTGTTCCCATCCCATGGTTAGCAACTTGAAGTGTGTGCAATTCAACAAGGTCTTAAGTAGGAGTCTTTAACCATCAACTCTATGATCAGGGAGAGAGCTTAGAGTTCTTGATAACCTGATCTATGGCTAAAACTAAGACCTATCACAACAAACCCTCCTCTTTCTCAGGGATAGAGAGTATAACTGCTTGTTATCGGTAAAAAAAAAAAATGTGATGCAAGCTCTGGCTTGGTAGGTGAAGGCTGTGTGTGTGTGTGTGTACGCACGCTCATGTGTGTGAACTATTGGTTCAAAGGTGTTTTAGAGATATTGATAGTGAGTTGACAGAAGGAACTTTGGTTCTCTCTCTCTCTCTCTCTCTCTCTCTCTCTCTCTCTCTCTCTCTCTCTCTATATATATATATATATATACTACTACTGCCTCCTCCAGGAGGAGGCAGTAGACACCTGCCAGAACGATAATTGCTCCCAGTGAAGTCTAAAGCATTGTTCAGGGGGTGCTGTGAACTTATCATTAAACCCAGCAGTGACCTCACTGAATGTTTCCCTTTGTGTCGCACAACACAAGGGAACAGTCACAGTCTGCCCTCTAAAGACAACTCTCTTCCTCCAAACATAACTACAAGCACCTAATAACACACACACCCTTCACTCAAAAATTTCAAAATTATTATGGCGACTCCTACACCAGCCTTGGAGTCCCCATCTGGGGAGGGGACCATAAATGTCCCCCGGTCGGACTGCCTTTCTGTCAACGACCCTAAATGTCTTGACACCCCCCCTCAACTTTTTCATCATTAACTTCTGCAACATTCGCAGTCTAAGATCTAATTTTCAATCTGTAGAACACCACCTCTCCTCTTCTAAACCTCATCTTCTTTTCCTCACTGAAACTGACAGTAGCCCCTTTTCTGTTCCCTCCTACTTTCTCTATCCTCATTTTCGATCCAAAGCGGGATGTTGTGTTTATGTGCGCAATGACTTAACCTGCTCTCGTGCCCATGCTCTTGATTCTTCCGAGTTTTCCACCATCTGGCTATGACTACAGAGTCACTCTCAAACTAAATTTATCTGTGCTGTATACCTCTCACCTAACTTCTCTGACTATAAGAAATTCTTTGACTACTTAACTTCCAAAAGTGGAGCACATTCTGACCCTCTTCCCTTTTGCAGAAATCTCCATTCTTGGAGACTTCAATGTTCACCACTAGCTTTGGCTTTCCTCTCCCTTCACTGACTATCCTGGTGAACTAGCCTTCAACTTTGTTATCCTCCATGACCTAGAGCAATTGGTGCAACACCCTACTCATATTCCTGACCGCCTTGGAGATACGCCCAACATTTTCCTGAACATTGACGTTTTCCTGACCTCTAATCCATCTGCTTATGCTGTCACCCTTTCTTCTCCGTTGGGCTCCTCCGATCACAATCTCATATCTGTATCTTGTCCTATCGCTCAGGATCCCCATAAGCGAAGGTGCCTCTTGCGTTTTGCCTCTTCTAGTTGGGGGGACCTGAGGAGGTATTTTGCTGATTTTCCTTGGAATGACTACTGCTTCCATGTCAGAGAACCGTCATTGTGTGCTGAGCACATAACAGAGGTGATAGTGGCTAGCATGGAGGCATACATTCCTCACTCTTTTTCTCGATCTAAACCTTCCAAACCTTGATTTAACACAGCTCATTCTTGTGCTATACATGATAGAGAGGTGGCCCACAAAAGGTACTTAAGCCTTACATCACCAGAATCTCATGCACTTTGTATTTCTGCCCGGAACCATGCCAAGTCTGTTCTCCAGCTAGCCAAAAACTCCTTCATTAACAGAAAGTGTCAAAACCTTTCAAGATCTAACTCTCCTCGTGACTTCTGGCATCTAGCCAAAAAATATCTCCAATAACTTTGCTTCTTCTTCTTTCCCTCCTTTATTTCAACCAGATGGCACCACTGCTATCACATCTATTTCTAAAGCTGAACTCTGCTCAAACCTTTGCTAAAAACTCATCCTTGGACGATTCTGGGCTTGTTCCTCCCTCTCCTCCACCCCCTGACTACTTCATGCTACCTATTAAAATTCTTCGCAATGATGTTTTCCATGCCCTCGCTGGCCTAAACCCTCAGAAGGCTTATGGACCTGATGGGGTTCCTCCTATTGTTCTCTGAAACTGTGCCTCTGTGCTTGCACCTTGCCTAGTCAAACTCTTTCAGCTCTGTCTGTGAACATCTACCTTTCCTTCTTGCTGGAAGTTTGCCTACATTCTGCCTGTTCCTAAAAAGGGTGACCGTTCTAATCCCCCAAACTACCGTCATATTGCTTTAATTTCCTGCCTATCTAAAGTTTTTGAATCTATCCTCAACAGAAAGATTCTTAAACATCTATCACTTCACAACCTTCTATCTGATCGCCAGTATGGGTTCCATCAAGGCTGCTCTACTGGTGATCTGGCTTTCCTTACTGAATCATGGTCATCCTCTTTTAGAGATTTTGGTGAAACTTTTGCTGTTGCCTTGGACATATCAAAAGCTTTTGATAGAGTCTGACACAAAGCTTTGATTTCCAAACTATCCTCCTATGGCTTCTATCCTTCTCTCTGTAACTTCATCTCAAGTTTCCTTTCTGACCGTTCTATTGCTGCTGTGGTAGACGGTCACTGTTCTCCTAAATCTATTAACAGTGGTGTTCCTCAGGCTTCTGTCCTGTCACCCACTCTCTTCTTATTATTCACTAATGATCTTCTAAACCAAACTTCTTGTCCTATCCACTCCTATGCTGATGATACCACCCTGCACTTTTCCATCTTTTTATAGACGTCCAACCCTTCAGGAAGTAAACATTTCACGCAGGGAAGCCACAGAACGCCTGACTTCTGATCTTTCTAAAATTTCTGATTGGGGCAGAGCAAACTTGGTATTGTTCAATGCCTCAAAAACTCAGTATCTCCATCTATCAACTCGGCACAACCTTCCAGACAACTATCTTCTCTTCTTCAATGACACTCAACTGTCCCCCTCTTCTACACTGAACATCCTCGGTCTGTCCTTTACTTATAATCTGAACTGGAAACTTCACGTCATTTCTAGCTAAAACAGCTTCTATAAAGTTAGGAGTTTTGAGAGGTCTCCGCAAGTTTTTCTCACCCTTCCCCAGCTGCTCTGTACAAGAGCCTTATCTATCCATGTACGGAGTATGCTTCACATGTCTGGGGGGGGGGGTTGTTCTCCACATACCGCTATTGTATACAGGGTGAAATCAAAAGCTTTTCGTCTCATCAACTCCTCTCCTCTAACTGACTGTCTTCAGCTTCTCTCATCGCCACAATGTTGCATCTCTAGCTGTCTTCTACCGCTATTTTCATGCTAACTGCATGCCTCCCCTCCTCCCGCGGCCTCGCTGCACAAGACTTTCTTCTTTCTCTCATCCCTATTTTGTCCACCTCTCTAACGCAAGAGTTAACCAGTATTCTCAATCATTCATCCCTTTCTCTGGTAAACTGTGGAACTCCCTGCCTGCTTCTGTATTTCCACCTTCCTATGACTTGAATTCTTTCAAGAGGGAGGTTTCAAGACACTTATCCTTCATTTTTTGACTACCACTTCGGACCCTTTTATGGGATTGGCATTTTAGTGGGCATTTTTTTTTTTATTGGATTTTTGTTGCCTTTGGTCAGTGTCCCTCCTACATAAAAAAAAAAGAATAAATAAAACAAATAAATAAATAATAATGTCAAGAACCAAAGTATTTTTTAGTGGATGAATAGCTTAAGAAATCTGCGGTGTGCAGGGAGTGGATGGTGACAGGACATTTTACTCAGTATTGCGTTGTCAGGTGTGTATAAACCAGCAGGAGTGAATATGGGAAATGGCTATGAGGTATGTGAAAAGAAACTCATAATTTATTATAAGGGTATTTAGTTTAGATATGTATCCATATGATATGAATTAATATAATGAATAGTTTTTTCAAAAGGTCTCTTACTGAAATATTAGGCATGAAGGGAGTTGAGAAGTATATATCATTCACCGCCCAATAACTTCCGTCATGTCTCGTAAGCACGACAATGCCAAATGACGTTCTTTGCGGTAATTCTCATGTCTTTTATTATTATTATTATTATTATTATTATTATTATTATTATTATTATTATTATTATTATTATTATTATCATTATTATTTAATTTTATTGTTATTCTTTTTTGGTATTATTGTTATTATTATTATTATTATTATTATTATTATTATTATTATTATTATTATTACTATTATTATTATTATCATTATTTCATTACTGTTACTGTATTGATATATTTTATCGTAATGCAGATGCTACATACATAGGATATCAAATATTTGACTTTATGATCCATGATAAAGTAAAACAAAATACACGGTTATATCCATTTGCTTTATGATAAAATTTGTAAAAAGAAAATGGGAAGGTTGTTAAGTATTTAAGACATTCCTGAAAGCGTTTTCTCTGAATATACTCGTTGCCGTCAGGTGGCAGCACGGCCACACACTACTACTTGTCGGGAAGTGGGAGTGGGAGAGTGTGGCAGGACAGACACCACGCTGGCTGCTGTCTGGCTGTCTGCTGCCGCCTCGCCCATCACTCACGCTGACTCCACACTCCTTTCCACGCTCCTGAAGGAAGACACGAGAGGCAGTGCATTAACCTGGAGTAACCAGCAGGTGTGTTGTGAGTGACCTGACCTAATAGGGACGCTGTAAGTTAAATGTTTACCTACCAGCTGTAGGAAATGTCATGGTGTCTGCATGGTGTTGTGACATTTTGGATTGCTCTTGATTGTGTAATTAAACTATTATGTCCATGGTCATATGTAACTTCAGTTCTTCACTTTTACGGTGGTCTAAATTTTTTGTCAGCGTTATATCATCTGCTAATATTTTACGGTAGTATTTGTAGTAGGTAAATAGGTTATCATATCCATTACTGTGATTACTTGTATAAATTTGGTGATCTTATAGATATTTCTTGGTAAGAAGTCCGTCTTCCCATTTCCCCCAACCCCGCCTTACCCCTCAAACAACTTGGGGGGCCTGTGGGAAATCGGGGTTTTTAGTGGGGATGAAAAGAAATAAGGGCGTTCAAAAAATATAAGGAAATTTCCATGTGTTTCTTGATAAGAAGTCCGTCTCCCCCTCTCCCTTATTCTCCCTAACCCCTCAAACAAGTTTGGGGGGACCTGTGGGGAGTGATGAAAAATAAGTGAAATAAGGGCGTTAAAAAATATAAGGAATTTTTTCTTAATATTTCAAATTTCCCTAACCTATCCTAGCTCCTAGACACCACTTCCCTACAGGGCATTAACCTAACCTGGCTGGTGGGGCTGCGCCCTCCCCCCCCCACCCTGGACACCCCTGCTAGGATGTTAACTTAAACTAGCATAACCTAACCTAATCTGACCTAATCTAGCATAACCTAATGAGGGATCTCCAAAATTATACTGTTATGCCTTACTGGTGTGGTGTGGAGATTCTCAGGGTGATGGAGGTGGGTACAGCTTGGTGGCCTCCTTAATAAACACATGGAACCTCTTCCTTATGTCTGTATATCACATCTTAACTTTTTTTTTTTTTTTTTTATGTAGGAAGGACACTGGCCAAGGGCAACAAAAATCTAATAAAAAAATGCCCACTGAAATTCCAGTCCCATAAAAGGGTCAAAGCAGTGGTCAAAAATTGATCAATAAGTGTCTTGAAACCTCCCTCTTGAAGGAATTCAAGTCATAGGAAGGTGGAAATACAGAAGCAGGCAGGGAGTTCCAGAGTTTACCAGAGAAAGGGATGAATGATTGAGAATACTGGTTAACCCTTACGTTAGAGAGGTGGACAGAATAGGGGTGAGAGAAAGAAGAAAGTCTTGTGCAGCGAGGCTGTGGAAGGAGGGGAGGCATGCAGTTAGCAAGATCAGAAGAGTAGTTAGCATGAAAATAGCGGTAGAAGACAGCTAGATATGCAACATTGCGGCGGTGAGAGAGAGGCTGAAGACAGTCAGTTAGAGGAGAGGAGTTGATGAGACGAAAATCTTTTGATTCCACCCTGTCTAGAAGAGCAGTATGAGTGGAACCCCCCCAGACATGTGAAGCATACTCCATACATGGACGTATAAGGCCCTTGTACAGAGTTAGCATCTGGGGGGGTGAGAAAAACTGGCGGAGATGTCTCAGAACACCTAACTTCATAAAAGCTGTTTTAGCTAGAGATGAGATGTGAAGTTTCCAGTTCAGATTATAAGTAAAGGACAGACCGAGGATGTTCAGTGTATAAGAGGGGGACAGTTGAGTGTCATTGAAGAAGAGGGGATAGTTGTCTGGAAGGTTGTGTTGAGTTGATAGATGGAGGAACTGAGTTTTTGAGGCATTGAACAATACCAAGTTTGCTCTGCCCCAATCAGAAATTTTAGAAAGATCAGAAGTCAGGTGTTCTGTGGCTTCCCTGTGTGATATGTTTACCTCCTGAAGGGTTGGACGTCTATGAAAAGACGTGGAAAAGTGCAGGGTGGTATCATCAGCGTAGGAGTGGATAGGACAAGAAGTTTGGTTTAGAAGATCATTAATGAATAATAAGAAGAGAGTGGGTGACAGGACAGAACCCTGAGGAACACCATTGTTAATAGATTTAGGAGAAGAACAGTGACTGTCTACCACAGCAGCAATAGAACGGTCAGAAAGGAAACAAGATGAAGTTACAGAGAGAACAATAGAAACCATAGGAGGGTAGCTTGGAAATCAGAGCTTTGTGCCAGACTCTATCAAAAGCTTTTGATATGTCCAAGGCAACAGCAAAAGTTTCACCAAAATCTCTAAAAGAGGATGACCAAGACTCAGTAAGGAAAGCCAGAAGATCACCAGTGCTGTTGCTAAATATCTCAGTGACTTTTTCCCTGCTGAACACTGGCACTTTGCTTCACCTTCCTCCACTGATATTAACAAATGACAGTGAGCCACTATCAGAACGCCTGAAGCATCTTTAAAACAAATGAAAAGTGCAACTGAACCTACCATGAAAAGTCATAATTGGCCGCCTCACAAGTGGCAGCACGTGATTGGAGGGATCAGCTGTATAGATACCATGAAATCTTAATATGCCACAACCCACAAATCCCAGTTATAAACAACAGAAAATCATTTCAGTATTTACTTGACTGGTGCAGAGTTCGCTGGACTTAGAGAATATCAAATTTCTCCACACTTACGAGTGCTATTATAGCCATACTAGACACGTGCCCCCCAATTTTTTTACGTTTATGGCAAGGTCACCAAGCCTTCTACTACATGACATGTGAGTTTTATGCTTGTATATAATATGAATGTGATATCCAGATTAACCATTATCAAGCAACACTGAAATTACACAACATTATTTGATTATTTCTGAACCAAACCTTACATCTCTAGAGTAGTACTTTGAAGATTGACCCCTCCCAGCCCTGCCTCCACATGACATTTCCTTACACAAGAATACCTAATTTAATCAGGACCTCACTGAGTTCATTCCCAATTCCCTACTGTCATATTGGCATAACAAATTAGGGTAAATTTATATTTTTACCTGTCTAACAATTTTGGACCAGATTTAATTTTTCTGGTAGATTTTGATGTGTTTTGAATTAAACTAGTAACCGTTTCTATTGCAAATTATTATTTTCTTATATACCCACCACCCCCACCACACACAGCAGAAATTCATAAAAAAACATTAACTAAACCTAACAACCTAACCAAACCTAACCTATTTTAATGGTAAATTTTATAAAAATTAATATCTCAGGAACGAACAATTTGTGATGGTAGATACACACCACTGTGTTATATGTGACCTGACTACTTCACTGAGAATGATGTTTTTTCTTTTTTCTCTTGCTGTGAGATAGGTGAATATGTATAATAATATCAAAGTTAGTTAATTTTCATTTGTAGGCATTAACAGATTTTGAGGACAAAATATTGTGAGAAGGGCTAATGCTGTTTGAAGTAGTACACTGGTGGGGTTTGGGAATATGGAGAGATGGCTGGTTGGTTTGGATAGGTATCTGCACTTTTTTTTTTTATCTGTTTAACCTTGAACTAGCCTCTGTGATCAATATCTACACACACACACACACACAAAATGTAATATGAGTTTCTGTGAATATTGCCAGAGGTGAAAGTACAGGTTATTCAAAGAGGAACTTGTTCTATGCACATATGCATTTTGAAGCGTTGTTTAGCTGTGATATGAAATTTAAGTGTGGCTTGGCAACAAATACAACAGCTGGGCTGGTCAGGTAACCATGGCAGGATGTGTAGACCTTGATGTCGGTGAAATTGTGAATAATTCAGTCATGACTTCTACAAGTTTTGGAACTTTACAGCATCCTATTATGAGACGAGTAACAACAATAGACCGATACTGACTACTGATAAACATTACACATGATAGTATGGATGTAATAAGTAAGAAATAAAATAATAGGCTGCATGGCAGCATGCCTACCCAGGCAGGGAAGGGTAATGAGTTAGACTAGCAGCAAATCAGCTGATTGCTAGTCACTCACACACAGTTTTCCTCCAAGATGGTGACACTGAATACATTCAGATTGTATTGCATAACTTTAAGTAATGTAGAGTATGTAGAAATGGTGTTTCTGTGCCATGGTTACCCAAATGGCCCAGCCGCTGTATCTGTTGCTAGGCCATACTTGAATTTCATACCATGGCTAAACAACAGCTCAAAATACATATGTGCATAGAACATTTTTGACATTGAATAACCTCTATTTTCACTTCTGGCAGTATTTGCAGAAATTCGTGTTACACCCTGTATCATAGTTATTCTTTATTATAAGCCTGTGTCACAGACAGTGACAGGTAAGATTGCAGTTTAACACAATACGTCCTATCTTCTTTATCTCCTTCTCTATCCCTAACAAGCATGGGGATGAGAAAGTGGGAATTTAGGGTGGGGAAGCCAAATTATGCCAACTTTGGAAATTCATGAGAGTATAAGGAGATGCCATCTTTAGAAAACTGGGGAAATTTCTAGTCTAATGTAACTTTACCAAACCTAACCTAAGGGGGGGTTTTTGACCCCTTCTTGGACAATCCCCTTATGGACACTAAACTAACATTACCTAACTACCAAACTGGGGGCTTTGTCCCCATGGATCCCCTCCTTAAGGACACTAACCTAACCTAATTTTACTTCACCTAACCAGGAAGCCTTGCCCCATCCACCCTGACATCCCCTTAAGGACACTAACCTAACCTGACCTAAACATATACCTTAATTAGGTATATTAGTAGGTCATTATGTAAAGTTAGGTGATTTTACAAATTTTTGTTTAATAAATTAGTTGTTTTTGTCTTCCCAACCCAAAACTTGGATTCCCGTCAGGCTGCCATGCTTGTTTTGGGGTTATGGGGCTGCAGTGTCAGAGAAGGACTTCTTATGAAGAAATTTTCTCTTTGTGCTTGTTCCTGGTTATTTAATTTAAACTGATGAAACTGAATACTATACCTCACTGAATATAGTACATAGCTAGGAAATAGTGATGTACTTTATTAATATTCATTTAGATAATTTCCCTAGAAAAATTTATTGCTGACTGTGGGAAAGTGAAAATGTAAGTATGGCCTTGTAAACAAGATCTGTGCCTACCCAAGCACAGTTTCACTTTATTAGATTCACTCATTCATTGTGTCAACTTGACAAGAAAGTGATATTTTCTTTGTAACATTTTGGTAATTAATTTAACATTTCGGTAATTGATTTGATATTTTGATCATCAATATCTGTTATACTGCATGGTAAATATTATTTCTGCATTTTCACTTTATATTGAATAATATTCATATAAAGACAAATTTAATCAATGACAAGTGTACTAGAAAGTCAATCTGTTTGTGACATTTTCCTGACTGAGTGCAATTAGTATCATATTCTCAGAAATATTTTCCAGTTTGTTAATTATTAGACATTTAAGTTCACTTGTACTATTCCTTTAAAAAACAGTGATTTCAGCTTTTCAGATTTAAGAAATTATTCTAAGTACATGGATATTTTTCCTATAAGGTAGAGCCAAGACATAAAAGATGGTGGTTCGGCAGTACAACGATGAACTGAGGTTCCTGGAGCGGCTGTCTCCCAGCTGCTGGCGTATCAAGAAAGGCTTCCAACCCAACATGAATGTGAGCACTGACAGGACCTTGATTAGTTGACTATATTCAGTTGAAACCATGGGCAGGATATTTTGCATGCAAATGGTAATGTATTTATTTTATAGATCTAATCAGTAAGTCTCAGTTTGTATAACAAATTTCATTACATTTTCACTACTATAATCCTCTTAAGGAGGAGGATAATGAGTGGAAAATTATATGATACATATTATCTGGCATATCTGGCAAAGCAACCAGGAAAAGAGGAATTCTGGCTGGTTAGTTGTTACGGTTATTCCAAGGCTTGTTTATTGACAAGTAATTAAATTAGTTGTAATGGAAAGATATAGGAATGCATTTTATATGAGAATATACAATTTCTGGGCTTTACTTAATATTCAAACAACATACATGAATTTTACTTGTTGGATGGTAGCTAAGAAATAATATTACTTTCGAAGTTGTATTCAATAATTTATGATGGTTTCCTGTTTCATTATAAGGTGGAGGGCATTTTCTATGTCAATGATCACTTGGAAAAGCTGATGTTTGAAGAGCTGAGGAACTCCTGCCGGCCAGGGTCTGTTGGGGGCTTTCTGCCAGGCATGAAACAAATAGCTAATGTTGCAGCACTTCCAGGCATTGTGGGCAAGTCTGTTGGCTTGCCTGATGTACATTCAGGTTATGGATTTGCAATTGGTGAGTTTAGTGTTAGTTTCTTTTTGTTACTATAGTGACTTGAGAATTTAGGATTGAGAAAATAGATTTAGGGTTTGTCTCTAAAATTGTACTGTGATTTCCTTTATAAGTTTCTTTTTTGTTACTATAATGATTTTTGAGAAATTATGGTTGAGAAAATAGATTTAGGGTTTGTCTTTAAAATTGTACTGTGATTTCCTCTATTAATTATCTTTCAGGTAATATGGCAGCCTTTGATATGGATAACCCCCAAGCTGTTGTCTCTCCGGGGGGTGTCGGATTTGATATTAACTGTGGGGTGCGTTTGCTGAGGACCAACCTTACCGAGGCTGATGTCACTCCCATTAAGGTAGGATGATGCAGGATCATGATACAGCCTGTTCTCATTGCTTATTGCTCTGTATTGCTATAAGTAATGTATGTAATGTATGAATTGAGTCTACTCTGACACCTGCTCCTAGGAATCTCATGAATGAGCAGCTACTTGTACAGTAAAAGAGTCTCCCAAGTACTATCTAGACCTCATCCCTGCACACTCAAAATTGCCTTTTTCTTGCATACTTCAGTACTATGTATATTCTTCTCAAGTACTGAAAGGAAAGAAAGATAAAGTAAGCATTGAATGTTTGCAGGACAATACATTTAAATGAATGAGGGAAGTATTCATGTAAATATCATAAATAGAGATCAGTAAAAAATGTCATTGAGACCATTCATTATATATATATATATATATATATATATATATATATATATATATATATATATATATATATATATATATATATATATATATATATATATATATATATATATATATATGCATGGATTTCCCCTGATATATTGGCATTTCAGGACACCAGAATTATAATAAATTATCCCAACTCTATCATCTGCAGTGAAGCACATACATAAGGTAACAAAAAGCTAAGAAAAGTACCACAAAGTAAATATATAGAAAGTGAAAAGAAACATTTAATTTTCTGTATAGACTATTGATTCTCTGAGTTAAAATTGTGACTTCAAACTTATATATAGAAATATAAAAAATAACTCAAATTGCTTAGTAATTGTATAAATAATATGTAATCATGATTTTTTCAGATTTTCTTCCTTAAGTCTTCTTATCTATGTCAAATGATTTCAGTTACAAGTAATTTAAGTATTGGCCAAGTGAACAGAATAACATTTTTTTATGCTGTTGATGCAATATACAGATGATTTCCATTACTCCTGGCATTACCTGTATCTTTTAACTTCTTATTGAATAATTAGTAGACATGAAATAGACTACAGAAATACCACTGTCATGAAGTTTTCAACAGGGGTCTGGTAAAAATGTCATGTTTGGGCTATTTTATGTAAATATCCAGCAGAAACCACAATTTATTTATTTATTTTTTTCTTAATGAAAATCAGTATGTGGAAAAATATTTTTATGCACTTTTAAAAGATTTTTCTGATCTCTAGTCATAAACAACGGTTAATTGTTTAAATATATCACTGCAAAGAGAGAAGCATTACTTGGATGATTAGGGCACATGTTTTTGTTACTTTTTGTTTATTGCTATTCATTACTTGTATTTTGGCTTTGCTTTAACAGTTTCCAATGTTTTTTTTTATTTCCTCAGGAGCGGTTGGCTCAATCTATGTTTGATCATATTCCTGTTGGTGTTGGTTCCAAGGGCATCATTCCCATGACTGCACGGGACTTAGAGGAGGCTTTAGAAATGGGTATGGACTGGTCTCTAAGAGAAGGTAAGATTATATAGAAATATTTATATTATAAATACTGAATTTCTTGATATGGAATATCTTTTATCTGAAAAGTATAGATTCCTCACTGATTTACCAGCATCTTGTTGGTCTGATTCTTTCTTTAGTCAGGAAGAAATTAAGAGGGGGAGCCTGAAAATTTCAATGATTGCCAGACTGGGTAGTTTATTGGGTGAGACCACAGATGACTCTGTTTTGCATGTGATCTAATCCATTATTTACAGTGCAACTTGATCATTGCTCAGTTTTGTTTGATTCTTACCTTATTCCTCACATTTAACCCTAGCTATGGTCTTTAGCAAAAATGCAATGTTGGTACTGGTATCAGACTGTTTATGTATGTCTGTATTAGTAACAAAATATGTACAAAGGATTTTTTTCACATTGTTAATCTACCTTAAAAGTGATCCATGAAATTTATATTTCACCAATTTTTTAAATTTCTTTTCTTTAGCTCTGGGAAAACAATTGATGAGTGTAACTCTTAGTAATCATTATTTTAACTTGATTCTAAATGCATAAAGCTCAAATGTAGTATATACTACCAGTGAAAACTTTTGTATTATTCTATAAGTACTGTGTATTTCATAAGATAGCAAAAACAAACCATTTTTGGTTATGTTTAGTTTTTACATAATATTTTCAGGTCTGTATCTTATTACAGAGAGAATCTTGATAAAAAACTATGGGAGGTAAAATGAAAAAATATGGTGTATGTATATATGTATGTATATACAAATATTTTCAGGATACATCTGGGCTGAAGACAAGGAGCACTGTGAAGAATATGGACGCATGGCCCAGGCTGACCCAGCCAAAGTGTCCATGAGGGCCAAAAAAAGAGGTCTCCCTCAGGTAAGTCAAACATACTATCACAGCAAGTTCACTGCTGGATTAAAATTCCTCTGAACTTTTTTATAATCTATTTATTAACTTTAGAAAATCACTATTGCCTGTCTTGTCTCACTTTCTTCCTCAGGATTCCTTTTCTCTATTGTTTTAATTTTTTATACTATGTCATCTCACAGTATTTATTTGAATTTATTTTTAGTTGGGAACACTGGGAGCAGGAAACCATTATGCAGAGATCCAAGTGGTGGATGAAATTTATGATAAATGGGCTGCTAGCAAGATGGGCATAGAAGAAAAGGGACAAGTGTGTGTGATGATTCACTCTGGCTCTCGTGGATTTGGTCACCAGGTTGCTACAGGTAGGGCCCATTATATGAATATCAACATGCTTATATAAGCTTTCCTCTCTTACTTACCTTTTTGATTGTCACATTGACATTTCTCTTCATAAATTCTTCCATGAAGTGTATGTAGAATGTTAACAAGGTTTTCAGTTATCTGAGAATTTAATTCTTATGAAACACATTCTGTAGTTTCTGTGGTATATAAATGTCATGCAAATTAAGTCTTTTCTTTCAGCTGATTCATTAAACATTCAGGAGGTAAGCTTTGGAACTAATTTAAATGTCAGGCCCTGAACCATGAATTGGCTGTGCAGATTTATTAAACACACACAACACCCCATGGTTCAGGAGAAGATGCCGATTATGTTGGCAGCCTTGTAAGGCTGGCAAGCCTCAGTGGTGGTAAACAAACAAGAAATGTAGAAAAAAAAAAAAAAAAAAAAAAAAAAAAAAATATATATATATATATATATATATATATATATATATATATATATATATATATATATATATATATATATATATATATATATATATATATATATATATATATATATATTACACAACAACAGCAATAACAAACAACATAATTAACAATATAATTACATGCTGTTTCCAATTTTTGCTCATTGGAAAGAAAATTAATAATAAAGAAATATAAAAGAAAATGTAAAGTTTGAAAATAGAAATTATATACAACATTGGAGTTTTTATAGCAGTTGGTTTTCCATGTCTCTTCATGCCCTGCAATAGAGTACATAGATATTTTATAGGAGACTGTGTGAGCTTGTGTCTCTTTATTTCACTGGAATTATCAATCACATTTAAATGGAAGCAAGATATTGATGTGGCTGATATGCATTAGGCCACTCTTCTTTTATAACACACACACACACACACACACACACACACACACACACACACACACACACACACACACACACACACACACACACACACACACACACACACACACACACACACACTTAAATTGGAATAGAAAACAGTAGTTTGGGGTCCACATAAAAAAAAAGATATATGGAAACTGGAAAGAATACAGAGGATAGCCAAAAAGATGGTACTAGAATTGAAAGACTTAAGTTATGAAGAAAGCCTTGTGTACTAGGAGTTATATAAGCTTCTTCTAGTACTTTGTAGAGGTAGCCAGGATACAGATAAACAGTGCAAAAGCAGCTGCAGATACATTAGTAAAATAAACTGTACAAAGGTGATATGATGAGCTGCCAGTGACCGCATGTCCTTGCCTGAGGCTGGCAGGACGGTGACTCTGTATGTCTGCTACTCAGGCTGGGTGGATGAGGACTACTGATGGTTGGGTGGTTGCTGGGCCTGCCGGCTTAGGTCAGGTTGAGACTCATGAGGTGAAGGGAGGTCACGTGGCCAGAAAAGTAAAGGGCTTGTGAGGTCCTGGGAGCCCACCCAGCTGAGGCACAGCTGCTAACAAAGGAGTGAGGCTTGATCTCACTTGAGCCCATGTGGTTGGCTGAGGCTGGCGTCAGGTTCCAGGGGACCAGAGAATGGAATGCAGATGTGGCAGAAGCGTTCCAATACATTGCTCAGCTACCCATCTCGTGGCGTCCTCGCAGCAAACAGAGCGTATGGGGTGATGCAGGCACATTGAAGCACACAATTTACATAATAAAGATGTGCTTATCTGTGTAAGACATGTGATGTGTGCACTATAGCCAATCACAAGGCTCACAAAACAATGACATCAGAAAAGTGAGTATGCACTGGCGAATCACACAACTCACATAGCATTAACATCAGAAGAGAGAGCACAGTGACCAATCATGAACCTAACACTAGCTATAATGCCAGCACAGCATATTACAGGCCAAGAAAATATTAGGACAACACTAGAAGCCTAAAACAAGAAAACAAGGCATTTCTATGCCAAATAAATTGCAAAATAACAACAGTACACTGCAAAAATTATAACGCTGCACAAATAATGCACATTATGGCAATAAAATCTTCAAGTGGGGTGGATCGTGGCAGTTTATGTGCTGGAAGCCACGAGCAGGAAAGACCACATGGACAGGAAACATCAAAACTTGCAGATTCAGAGACTGACGGCATGAAATCCAAAGTCTTGGAGTGATGGGACCAGCAGCAAAGCAGTTGAGTTGTGTCGTTGATGGCTTAAAAAGTCCAGACTTGAAACAAGGATGGCATCGGTGATGGCTTGAAGTCATACAGGAACAGACTGGCAGGGCAGGCTTGGCGAAAGTTTGAAACAGGTCCTGAAAGCTGGCTTAGCAGAAATGTGTTGATGATGGCTTAGCAGGTATACCAGAGACGATGAAGGTGGCTGGAGTAGCTGGCAAGGAGCGGGGCATGTGGGCATGGAGGACTGGTAGTGTTGACTCCTTCCACCATGGCCACCATTTTTATGTGCTAGGTAAATCTGCTTCTTCTAGTACTTCTGTAGAGGTGGTGGCCAAGGAAACACAATGGAAAGTGCTGTTTTATATTAATATAAATAAACTGTACAATATAAATAAGGTGAACCTGCCAGCAAGTTGCATGTCCGCAACTGAGGCCAGGCGGACAAGGACTACTGATGATGCTGGAATGGTTGCTGGGCCTGCAGGCTCCAGTCAGGCTGGGATTTGTGAGGTGAAGGGAAGTCATGCAGCCAGGAAGGTAAAGGGCTCATGAGGTCCTGGGAGCCCACCTAGCCAAGGCATAGCTGCTAACAAAGGAGTGAGGCTTGACCTCACTCGAGCCCACATGGTTGGCCGAGGCTGGTGTCAGGTCCCTGGTGACCAGAGAATGGAATGCAGAGGTGGGTGAAGTATCCCACTTTATTTGAGATGGGATTACCAACACTACAAGAGAGAAGAGGAAGAGGAGACGATAGCAATGTACAAATTGTAAATGTTACAGAAACAATAGGAATGACTTGGTACCACAGATGGAGGAGGGAGAGAGACAGATGAGGGGGTATAGGAAGAAAGTAAATAAGAGTGGATGTTTTAGAGACATCAAGAAATACAGCTTCCCGTATCGAACTATTGAAATCTGGAATGATTTGAAAGTTGTGGCAAACAGTGTACACATGTTTAGAGAGAAACTGGATAAATATGGTTATGGAGACACAACAAAATGAGCTTTGGCTCATGCCCTGTACAATATACAACTAGGTAAACTAACCACATTATTGTTGTAAATGATGTCAACAACAACAACAGCAGCAGCAACAACAACAACAACAACAACAACAACAACAACAACAATAATTAATAATAATAATAACACCAATAATAATAACAACATGCATCTACTTGCTCTTCTATGCAGATTAAGTGCACAAGAAGTAGGCTTGCCACCAACTCGTTCAGTTGCACTCTTTTAAAAGGCTGGAATCCTGTGATTTAACCTTTGAATTAAAATACCGAATGTGATGACTCATAAGATGCACCTTTTCTCCAAAAAAAAGTCTCAGGAAGTGAGCCTGCATCCTATGAGGCCAAGGTTCAGCATTGAGGAAGTGGTTGGTGGTAAGTCTATGGCAACAGAGGCTCTAAAATCAAACCCCAGACATCTTTGCACATGTAAACAAAACGATGATTGGTACTACACCACAAAATAACTCTTTCTTTCAACGTAACAATATATAATAGGTCATACTTACTGGTAATTCACATAGAATGATACCGGTTAGGAAGAATTTGCCAAAGTGACCATGCACCACGCATTGCATGTACCAAAACAAACACGCGGTCCGTTACGCGTCGAACCCGATGACATGGGCAAGCTTCACTGCGTTCTTTACAGTGTGATGCCGTTACTCCTTGAGGTAAGACACTCACTGCTGATGCCATATGCCAGGTACATGTTTACATCTCACAACAGGATTGGTATGTAGGCTACAAGCAAATATTAAAGTTTTGAAATGCAAAATATTAGGATCTAATAATGATCTAAATGCATGCGAGTCTTCAAATGTGAGGTGAAATCCTTCACTTCATATTCAGAGCTTAAATCTGCTCATTTATCTTTTTTTCATTTCAGTGTCTGCCAAAACTGGGTGCATCTTATGAGTTCATGCATCTTATGAGCCATCAAATATGGTAATAAGAAAAGTTCAAATTTTATTACTGGATATATTTGTACAGTTACGATACTTTTTTACCGTGAATCGGAGAATAAAACCTTTCCAAATGGGATTAGCTGATGCTTTCAGAAGGTGTCTGGCTCCTGATACTTTCTTGCCTGAAATTCCAATAATGTCTTCAGGTTACGGTGCTCTCCTGAGTATTTCAGACAAGTGTTTGGTGAATCATCTTTTTGGTATTTGGATTACTGGCCAATAACCTGAATATTTAATGAATCGGCCATTTATGGTGAACCAGAAGTTTTTGGTTGGTCATAAATCTATTGAACAATATGATGAGCTTCATGTTTGAAAATTTGTGTCAGTCTGTTACTGAAACAATATTCCAGGTGGTCATTTGGAAGTTCATAGTTAATGAACCTCACTGTTTACAGTTGTATTCTCTGGGAGGATAAATTTATAAGGTGAAAATACTCTATACACATATGCTGTATTTTGCTTTATTTTGTGAGAAATTAACATGTAAGTTGTGTGTTGTGGGAACCACTTTGCCTGGGTGGACCTCAACATCCTTCCTTCCCTTCCTGGCTCACTACTTACTCAAGTGGTGCCAAGCAGCATTTAAGTGATAATTTTTTGTGTGCAATCTGTGAAGTCAAAACCTTACAGGAAACAGTTAGCAAATGACAAATACATTTTTTGTATTTATCAGTGGAGAAAACACACAGGTAAGGTATGTACCTTAACTCGCAGAACAACCTATATATATATATATATATATATATATATATATATATATATATATATATATATATATATATATATATATATATATATATATATATATATATATAGTAAAGTATAATTTCAGATGCTCTTGTTGCAATGGAGAAGGCTATGAAGAGAGATGAAATTGAAACTAATGATCGGCAACTTGCCTGTGCCAGGATAAAGTCTGAAGAAGGTCAGAATTATCTCAAGTCCATGGCTGCTGCTGCTAATTTTGCTTGGGTTAATCGTTCCTCCATGACCTTCCTTAGTAGACAGGTATGGTATTAGTTATATTTCAGGTTTTCTACTTAAATATTTATCCTTAAAAATTCCTTTTTAGTACTTATTTGTAAAAGAGAAATATTTTCTTGACCATGACCACAAGAAGTTCTTGGGAACAGAATGGGCATCAAATCTTATGCTTCATAATTATTTAATGTAGCTTCTTCACAGAATGAAGTTTTGACCCAATTGTATAAAATTTGAGTCAAATATACTTACCATTTCACTTCTAATTTGAAAATTAAGTTGCTAGTTTGTTTTCAAAGCACTTACTGATATATGTTGAATGTCAGTGTTGGATTAATAATTGGTGCTACCTGTGCTTTGCATGTTATGAACTGTCTTCCTTCAGCTGCACTCAGTAGGCTCTAGAATGTCGTGTGTGTGTGTGTGTGTTTACCTAGTTATAATTTACAGGGTCTGAGCTATGCTCATATAGTCCAATCTCCATATCTACACTTGCCCAGTTTTTCCCTGAAGTTGTGCACACGTTGCTGATACTACATTCTCACATTCTCATGGAGCTTGTTCCAAACTTCTATATTTCTCTGTGGGAAACTATATTTCTTTATGTTACGCAAGCATCTTCCTTTACTTAGTATTTTGCTGTGTCCTAGTGTGTATCTAGTATTTCGTACTTAGCAGCAGTTTCTCATTATCTATTTCTTCCACTCTATTCCACAATTTATAAATTAGTATTAAGTCTCCCTTTTCTCTTCTTTGTCCCAGTGTTGGCAGATTCATTTCCTTTAACCTGTCTTCATATGTTAATTCTTCCAGTTCTAGAACCATCTTCATTGCCATTCTTTGTATCCTTTCTAGTTATTTACATGTTTCTTCTTGTGAGGAGACCTCACTGATTCAGCATATTCCAACTTTGGTCTAATCATAGTAGTAATTATCTTTCTCATCATATCTTTATCCATGTAGTGGAATGGTGTTCCAATATTTCTCACCATTTTATATGTATCTCTGAATATCTTTTCTACATGCTTCACAGATTGTTGACTATCCTGTATTGTCACTCCCAGACCTTTCTCTTCATGTATTTCTATTATTTCTTCAATTCCCATTTTATATGTCCATTTTGTTCTCTTTTTCACTTTTTTCCATTTCCATTACATAACATTTTTTCACATTAAATTCCATCTCTCATTTCTTACTCCAGTCCCAGATTTTATTCAAATCCTCTTATAGAATTTCAGTCTTTGTTGTTTCTTACATATTTTTGTAATTTAGCATCATCTGCAAACAAATTCGTGTAACTTTTTACTCCTTCAGGCATATCATTTATGTAGATCAGGAAAAGTATTGGTGGCAGCACTGATCTTTGTGGTACTCTGCTATCTACATTTCTCCACTTTGATTTAACATCTTTTATTAGCATTCTCATTTCTCTTCCTTTTAAGGAAATTTCCATCCATTTTTTAAATTTTTCCATTTAATCCTCCTATATTTTCTAGCTTCCATAATAACTTGTTGTGGGAACTTTTTTGAAAGCTTTTTTTCAGATCTAGATACACACTGTGTGTGTGTGTGTGTGTGTGTGTGTGTGTGTGTGTGTGTGTGTGTGTGTGTGTGTGTGTGTGTGTGTACACACACACACACACACACACACACACAGTGTGTATCTAGATCTGAAAAAAAGCTTTCAAAAAAGTGTGTGTGTGTGTGTGTGTGTGTGTGTGTGTGTACACACACACACACACACACACACACACACACACACACACACACACACACACACCAATGTACATTTTCAGTTTGTTGACTGCCTAAAGAATAAACCGTTTATTATTATTATTATTATTATTACACACACACACACACACACACACACACACACACACACACACACACACACACACACACACACACACACACACACACACCAATGTACATTTTCAGTTTGTTGACTGCCTAAAGAATAAACCGTTTATTATTATTATTATTATTATTACACACACACACACACACACACACACACACACACACACACACACACACACACACACACACACACACACACACACAGAGCTAGCCCGCAACATTCATGGGGATTAAGTAACAGTTAGGTAAGAGAGACATCTGTGAATGTTGAAAATCCTGAAAGTCCATAAATAATGGGGGTGCCTCTTTAAAAAGATCCTGATCCCTCCTTATGCCAGTGCACCTCCTTAAACAATGAATGAAAATATATATATATATATATATATATATATATATATATATATATATATATATATATATATATATATATATATATATATATATATATATATATATATAAAATGCTTTTAATTTCAGGCTTTTGCCAAGCAATTCCAAATGAGTCCAGATGACTTGGACATGCATGTGATCTATGACGTCTCACACAATATTGCCAAAATTGAGCAGCATTGGATTGATGGAAAACTCCGTACTCTGTTAGTTCATCGAAAGGTGAGTAGGGTTTTATTGAATTGTAAATAAGCTATACATGTTGACAACCTTACATTTTGAAATGATTAGTACAGAAACAAAGACAAAACATTTAAAGTTCAGAAAACCAGCACTGATGCTGAGGCATATCGTGTTCCCCTGCCTATTCATGGTTCAGCATTCGCAGGTTTGTATATTCATGGATTAAAAAAAATTGGAGAAGATAGAACTCCAAAGTAACATCCTAATTTGAGGTTGCAAACCATCCCAGGGCCCACAATGGTTTAACCTAACCTCATCTTCAGATCACAAAATGATAAGCAGGGTAATATTAAAGGCAATCTTCACCCAACTCTTGTGGCAGACACAGCAGAGGAACACACACATGTGGCTAACTACTAGAGCATTTGGCTGATGACCTTCCTCTTCTTGTGACCACAACTTGCTGACCACAAGAGAGAATAACCATCGTGCTGGTGGTCTAGATTTTATGGAATATTTTGCCAAGTTTCATGTGAAATGTTACCAACTTTGAATCTCAGTACGAAACTCAAGAAACTGTCTCATGTGACTGCGCCTTTATTTTCTCTCAAGATCAGCATGTTATGGTCATAAGAAGAGGAAGGTCAGCAGATCGCTCCAGTAGTTTGCCAAATGTGTGTTCCTCTGCTGGGTCTGCCACAATGAGTTCAACGGAGCTTACCTTTGCCTTGCAGTTAAGAAGTGTGAGATGTATATTTTATGGTTTAAACTATAAACATAGGTATTTTTTAGCCTTGTAGGGGTTGCATCCAGAATTCACGAATTTCACTATTCACAGGGAGGCTTAGAATGTAACCCCCACAAATAGCTGGGGAATACTGTATTCACCTGGAATGAAATGTGGTAATTAGGGCAGGATGTTTACAATGAAAAGTTCCCATGGATACAATGGTGCAAGCAGATTTATCATAATAAATTTGAACTGTCCATTCTTCATCCTTCATGTGTATCAATTATGGTTTTGTAAAGAACAATGGGGAATTTGGGAAGCTGAACTGTGCTCTACACTCATGTAATTTATATGCACATACAAATTAATTCAGCATTCATTTAAATATGTCCCAGTACACGTCTTTAAACGGACTCAAAAATACAAGAAACACAGTGGTACTACTTAGTGACATCATGATAAATAGATATGGCCATTGTTATGAGTAGCAAGAAAAAACAAGATGAGAAGAGAGAGAGAGAGAGAGAGAGAGAGAGAGAGAGAGAGAGAGAGAGAGAGAGAGAGAGAGGATGCCTGAAGTATGATAGTTTATGCCCCGTTACTCCATTTTGTGTAAGAATTAGGTATATATTAATCACCTACCATCATTACCCTCAAGTTTTCGCCCACTTCTGTTTATTCCCCAGGCTTGACTAAAACGTAATATGATAGAAGAGTTGCCCCTCCCCCTGAAATTGTTACATTCAATCCAGTACCAGTGACAAGCCTACAGTGGTTTTTGTAAAATAATGAACAGTACATGGGTGGCACAGTGAGCTGTGTTGGGTGCGCGGCCAACTTCCTTCCCCCCCTCCTTGCCTCTCCTGCGTTCCACTCCTTCCTATTTTGTCACATAACTTCCCCTGCCTTGCAGCAGAATGGGCCCAGCTGTGTCTCTCTTTGTCCTTGCCTTGGTGTTGAGCAAGGCCAGGAGTAAGGCACATGAAAGAGGCAGAGAGAGGCAAGGAGAACTAGAGCAGATATATGTTAGAGGGCCCTTTTAGTAGATGTTACTCGAGTATACAAGGCAGTAGGCCCCTGTCTCTATAGGTAGAACTGGTGTCTACAGGAACCTGCCTGTTAGTGCCATTCATCTGTAGTTTGAGGAGGTAATTCCTTGTACCAACTCCTCAGTTTTTGCTGAGCCTCCTGGCATCTCTTGTAGGAGCAGGTGGTGGCTTCTTGTGTCTGTTGGTTGTTGTGCTCTCATGTCTTCAGTGTTTTGTGCTGTTAAACACGACTGGCTTTCAGAGCTCACTGTTGGGAGCTTTGAAACCAGAGGACTTCATAACTTTGCACATGCATAGCTGTCTGTAGTTCTCTAGGGGACTGCATATAGACTACTCATGGGCTGAAGAACATAGTAGTCTGTGGGTGTGGGTTTAGCCCATTATGTAGGGGGTTGTCCATAGTCTGGGGTTTGCTTGGTGTTTGTCATACTCCCTTCTCTGTCGGTGGGTTAAACTGAGTAGCAATCTCAGAGTTTTGATAGCTGTGTGCGACCAGTAAGTGCATGGATTCATCATGTTTATACCCGCACTAGTCTAGGAGCTAGTCTAGTTACAGCTCTGAAGAGGGCTGAATCCTGGGTCATAACAGCATTTTACGTAGTGATTCTCTCAACTCACTCCAGAAATGATTGTTGTGGCGAGAAGTTGCAGCTGTTCAAATCAAAACAAACTTGTGTCAAGTGTCATGAGGATTTGTAACCATAAAATCAGTGTGTTGTCTACCTCTTTGTTCAAATGGAGTTGGTGATCATAAGTTTCCCAGTGATTTTGAGCTGTGGAAGTGGTAAATAGCTGCTGTTAGGAGAGAATTGGTATCCAGTAGCAGGCAGCTGAGTGTATCACAAACACTTTATAGAGGACGACTTTGTTGCTACCACTATTCTAAGCAAGTCGTGTTGAAGGTTCTATGCCAAGTCACTCAAGTTGTTGATTTTCAATTAAATATTTCACTGTGGTGAAATATTTAATTGGAAATTACCTCACTGAGGTGGTAATTTCACTGTTGCAGACAAGTTGCCTATGACTTAAGTTGTCTGTATCAACATGTTTCATATGCATAGTGTATCTGTTTAAAATTAAACTACAGGCGACCAAAAATGTTTAATAATCCATACGCACTAGAAAAACAAGTTTATTATTTGTTTTCATGAATACAGTACAGTTTTACTTGTGTTACTTCTCTGAAGGAATTATGTAGTTTTGTTTTTAATATGCTAAATACATTAATATGTTTGTAAATTGATTCTATAAGAACTTGAAATTGCTTATAACTTATACCCCACTGCTACCACCTGGTGATGGGCACTTCTCAGAAATTCCCCATTTGAAGTATGGCATGCATGATGTGAAATGTTTTATAAATAGTCTTGCACTTTGCCTCTTTAATATGTAAAGATAAATCTGATTTTATCATTATGTTGATATTCTTCTTGAGAAGATGAAAGTCTGTCTATTCCATAGCTGCTACTAATGTTGGTCATGTGTAAAATGTGATATAATGGAGCAGTTCTGTGATTCCAACTTGTCACAATTTCTTTACTTATGCATGACAGATTTTCAGACCTTTTTTTTTTATTTCCTGGAAATACTGTAGTATCTACTGGTAGTTGACTGGAAGTTTGTCAAGTATGAGGGGAGCTATAGC
The DNA here is from genome assembly GCF_035594125.1 of Scylla paramamosain. Classification (NCBI taxonomy): domain Eukaryota; kingdom Metazoa; phylum Arthropoda; class Malacostraca; order Decapoda; family Portunidae; genus Scylla; species Scylla paramamosain. Next base: position 9,407,994 of record NC_087157.1, on the reverse strand, counting down.
GTATAGTTGATAAATATGCAAATGATTTTATTCATACTAACATGAACTTACACAAGTCACAGCTGAATGATAAGAATAGGGGAGAGTATGTAGGGAACAGGGGAGGAGTGTTTTGTTTTCATAGAGTAGGTTGGTGTAGCAAAGAGCAAGGAGTGTGTTGAAAATGGGTATGGGTAAGATTTTATTACTTTCAGTGGCAGTTAAAAAATGCTAATGAAGATGAAAGTTTATATTGTATTGATAGACCTTCCCTGCAGATTAAAAGACAAAGGTCAAGGATCCTAGCAAATAAATTACTTAAGTGCTCCTGAAGTGTGACAAGAATGGAAGATGAAAGGCAAAGAAAGTGTACAGACAACTTTGGTATATCAGGTAATGGCAAAAGAACAGAATGTAAATTGGTTAAGGTGTTGAAGCACAGCATATGAAGATTATCTAGCTTCATGAAAAGAAAAAATAGAAAAATGATATAACTATGAGAATGTTTATATATTAATATGGTACATGTGTTGGGTACAAGAGAGGACAAAGCATCAGCTAAAGTATAGGAGAAAATAGGGAAAGAGAAGAATTGAGCGGATAAGAGCATACAAGTAGGAAATATTGGGATAGGAATAGACTTAATGTCATAGTCACCCCCTCTCAGGGATGGTTCTTATAAACAACCATCAGCTATAACTATAAAGGTAGACAATAACAGTGCATTGTTTTATAATTGTAATGTCTTTGTTTACAATCATACATTATTCATTGCAGGGTTCAACGAGAGCCTTTCCCCCACACCATCCCCTCATACCTGTCGATTATCAATTGACTGGACAACCCGTTCTCATTGGTGGCACAATGGGTACCTGTTCCTATGTGTTAACTGGAACTGAGCAAGGCATGACAGAGACCTTTGGTTCTACTTGCCATGGAGCAGTGAGTATTAGCATTGGTTAAAATTGTATTATTTATTTCCTTGGTGTACCATTCTTCAATCTGTGCTGAGGTGAGAGAAGAGAAGAGGAGAGAGAGAGATTTGGAGCCCAGAGATTTTAGGGAGAGTAGAGAGAGGGGGGGGGGTAGTTTTCACACCCTTATCTCCATCTCTCTACCTCCTTTGTCTCTCATCCCTCATATTTTTTTTATTACACATAGTGGTAATTTTGCACAAAGGTTCATTGTTGTTCATCTTCTATTACACCAGGAAAATACAAGTTTATTTAACCTAGTTGTAATAACATTATGTATATACATAAAATATGCATAATTGTCATAGTATTTTCCATGCACTCTCATATTCTCCTTTCCTCTCACTCTGATTTATTGTTTCCCCATATTATTTCTCTGCCTAAAATACAGGTAACTTATCTGAAGGGATAATTTAAGTTATTAGAAATGATAATGAATTTTGCATATGTCTAATATTGATTCTATCTGGATGATGGGATGACTTATCACAACTAGGTAGCTGTCATCCTGCTTAGATGGGGTAAATTTAAAATTTTGGCCGCTAATACGTACTATATGTTTGCTTTATTCTCAGGGTCGAGCACTGTCACGAGCTAAATCCCGGCGTAATTTAGATTATGCAGATGTTTTGGTGAAACTACAAGAGCAAGGAATAAGCATCAGGGTGGCCTCCCCAAAGCTAGTAATGGAAGAGGCTCCAGAGTCGTATAAAAATGTTACTGATGTAGTTGACACATGTCATGCTGCTGGTATTAGTAAGAAATGCATTAAGTTACGACCTATAGCTGTCATTAAGGGATAACTTAAAATATTTTAGTCTCAATCAAATATTGCTTGTGTAACCTTTTATAATAATCATCAGACAACCTTCCATAACTGAATGCAATACATCCCAGGTTCCATAATAAATGCATCATCAAATTCTTAGGTATCACATCATTGATGCAGAACTAAATTGAAATGTACACAGTTTCTTCTACTATACCATGTTGATTTTGGAGAACAATCCTGTGAACCATAATTGAAATGCTTTGGTAAGGAGAATGAGAGGAGTGGCATGCAAGGAGGTAATGCAAAGACAGGAATAAAAGATGGCTTGTTATGGCTATCCCCTGAGAGTTCTTAGGTATAGACCACAGTTATGCAAAAAGATTAAGCAGCTCATAAAATTACTGTTTCCACAGAGAAAAGAAAATATTCCAGTTTGTTGTCTTTGATCACATAAAAAAATGTTCATTCTACATTTGTTGTCAATGAGTAGAATAAATCAATATTAATGGCTGGTGATGAAGAGATACTACATAAATAAGAGTAACAGAAGCATACTTAACATTTCAGAAACACTTGTCTAGTTTAGATGGAATGAAATAAAATGCTGGAGTAATCCTTGCTTCACATGAACACCGGTGACCTGAAAGTAACAAAAATTAGTCAAACAAATTATCGACATTCAATAGCTTGTTTCTCCTCCCTCCCTCTCTCTTGCAACTAACTTTCCAACACATGTGAAATAGAACAGCTCTTTTAAACATATTAAACATTTACAGTAAATTAAACAATGGAATAATCTTTCAGCCATTAAAATACTAGATCAGCATCAACATAATTGCACACCAATCTCCATTATCATGAGAACAGTAACAAATGAGCACGACAGTTGATCTGTTCAACATACTTCCTTGCTGGACATTTTCATACTGGTGTTCACAGTGCTCTATTTCCCAATGAAGCAAGAGCTATCAAGAACAAAAATTTAATCAAATTCCTACAAATTCTAAATAATAATAAAAAAAAAAAAATAAAATAAAAAAAAAAACTAACCATACAACTTCTATACAAAGCTCTTGCATTTGTAAAGTTCAGAATCATCAAACTGTATCGGAGTATTGGGTTGAGTAGTATATTTTTGTTGTCCTGCTTCATGTACACACTAATGCCAGCAAGCAATGATAATTTTATTAATTTCTAAACAAACAATATTTTTCAAGATTGTTTACAGTTACATGGATGAACTCAGGATTACTCAAAGGATAACCTTACTAGAAAGAGTAGGAATGTGATGTGATTAAAAATCATATTTTCCACATGCATGTCATCTGATGCCAATAAACCTAAATGTTTTTTCTCTGTGTTGGCCCTTTTATTTCCTCTTATTACTGCCTGCATATGTAACATGACCTTCAGGATATAATTACTTAAGAAGCTGGTAAAAAAAAATTACTTGAGAAGCTGGTCAAAATTTGATTAATTTGCTTCTATCAGAAGGTAGTCATCAAAGAATTTTGAAAAGAATTGCAATAACTAAACAAATTTTGGTAAAATGAGAACCATTTTAAGAAACTCATGTCAGTAGTGAAAAAAGAATGGCTAAAACAAAGATATGGTCAGTGTTAAATGGTTGTGAGGTGAGGAGAGATGCAAAGAAGATTGGAAGCCATGGAAATGTGGTGCTGGAGAAGGGCACTGAAGATACCATGGACAAACAAAAACAAATGTGGAAATTCTACAGAGAATGGAAACAGAGGAAGCTGATGAGGAGCATCAGGAAGAGACAGATGGACTTCTTATGTCATGGTCATGTTTGAGGAAGAAAGCCTTGGTGAACTAAGTTTGACTGGCAAGATAGAAGGAAAAATAGGAAGAGGGAGACCAAGAGAAAAGTTTAAGGGCAGACTGGTGAGACACCAGAATGAGAACCAATGCAGCCAAAATACTGCAAATTATGTGAGTGAAGAGTGGTCTGCCATGGTTGCCTAGGTCTTTAAGAACATGGCATTGTGGTGAAGAAGTGAAAAGTCATCTTTTCTCTGTGTAGTTCAAATTCCATCAGACATATTGGTACAAGAGACCAACAGTATGTCAGGCCTTTGATATGAAGCTGCAAACAGTGAGTAACACTGTATTTAGGGAAGGAATGTGATTTAACTCTACAGGCTTTAACACGAGTGGTGAAAGATGGCCTCAACAAATTTCAGCAATTTTAAGCCTCTTACACTTTTAAACTGACAGACAGAAACATAAAAAATTGTATTAATATTTCCATGAGGCCGATTGTTTTTCCTCAAAAATATAGGTCATTAACCTAGGGGTATGGTTGTGAGATCAACATGGCTGTGGCTGGTAGTGATAGTTCAGGTGAGGCATATGAACAAAACTAATAACGATGGAGAATATTCTGCATATTGAAGAGCAGCCTGTAGGCTTGTGGGTGACATTTTAAGAGATAACAGGACTCGCACCTTTCAAGTGTTCCATGGTGGCAGAGCTGGGGTAAATATTGTGTTGAAATCATTGTTTCACAATCCCTGAAGCAGCTTTTAGTTCATTCTTTTTTCTCTATGATGGTTATGTTTTATATTTAAAATTACTATTTTTAAAACAAGAATATGTACAAACAGTACTATTAATGTAAGAAAATTATGAATAACATAATTATTTGTTTGGAATGCTGACAATCACGAGTGTTTGAATGTGAAGGAGTTCCAGGAGCAAAATCACTGGCACAAACATGTCAGAAGTGCAAACAATAACATGAAGTAAATCTCCAGACAACAAAAGTTCTAGAAATAACCAGTAGAGGTTATTTCTAGAATTTCTAGAGCAAATTGATTTACAAGAATAATAAAGTACCATGTAATTCATTATAAGGAAAAGGTAAAGGAACTCACCTATTCTAAAGATGGAAATTAATCTAAAAACATCAATAATTACACCAATTACTTCCAGGGACAGACCTTTTTTTTTTGTTAAGGTGTATAAACAGCCAGGTATATTAAGAATCGAGAAGCCCAGATGATTAGCTACTGATTCAGTCAAAGATATGTCATGTAGAAATTTATGAACTAAAAACCAACTATGATTTTTGCCATTAATAATTCTTTTCACATTTGTGATTTTACAATTAGGGAGTTCCTTCAGGGACTGATATGTGCAGTATGCAATGAAACTGGTAATGCAACAACACAAAAAAATAAATTAGAAAAAATGCTGTAGTAACAAACCTTCATGCCAACTAAATGAACCAAGTTTAGCATGGCACTTTGGACAGTGGAGTTTTCCCTGCATAGATTCTGTTAAATCACCCATCCAGGTGATAGGGAAAGTAAATATTCCCTTGTCACAGAGTGTAAGCTTGGCCAGTCTGCCTGACCACTTGGGGTCAGTCCACAGTGGAGTTTCACCTGGACAGTGAAACACAAGAGAATGAAGGCTAATCAGTGACAACCTGGAAAAAATCAAATTAATTAGAATAAATGAATAAAAGAATTCAAGTTGTAATACATTACAAACAGTTCTATTACTATTCACTGTCAGTGTCTCAATCTTAATTTCAAGAGCAAATAATTTTAGTGGTGCTACCTTGGTACTTTCTTCAGTGGGATTTTGATATCTTTAGCTCACACACACAGAAAAGTGGTATTCCTATATGAACTAACTATCTACAGTGGGCAATAACATGTATGAGACAACTGGTTGGAGCAACTGGAAAGAACAGTATTCAGCTGTAATAAATTGAGAGTTTAATTGGGGCATTCGCAGTGAGGTGGGAAACCTGCCATTCACCAGCCTACTTAATTTTACACACACACACACACACACACACACACACAAAAAAAAAAAATAAATAAATAAAAAATAAATAAATAAATAAATAAATAAATAAATAAATAAATAAACAAATAAAAAATAAATAAAAATAAAAAACTGGAAAAAAAAAATCTTTATGGCATTTGTGTCTGATCAAACCAACTGTTAAAATATGAGGAACATTTTTAGCTGTCATCATCAAGTAGTGAGCAAGAAATATGACAAAAAAGCTAAATAGTACACATTATCTTGGGTTTGGGATGTACTGTCACCTTGGGACAAATGCAGTTTTTTCCTCTCTATATAAGCTTAGCCTATTCATTAAAGTTACACAATTAACACACAACTTTATAAATCCTAACACATATGAAAGAAACAAGCATGTTTTGACTCCAAATCTTAGCAGGATACTGATAGCATAAATGTATTGTAGTATTTAGGCACAGTACATCAAGATGTATCATGAGGGATTTTAAAATGTGCATCTCCAGAGACCTGTATGAGAATATACAAATCCTGCATTTATATACCCAGCAACCACTGGCAACTCAGCCCACTGCAAACACCTCAATTATGAATTTTTAGGAAAGCATAATTACAATAACCACAGCAATATTTTCTGGGGTATATCTATACCTGAGATCAGTAAGGATCTGAGATCATACCAGACATACCATTTTCAATTTCTGCTCTAGTGTCAAAGATATATTTAAATTAGCATGCTCAGAATCCCATGGAACAAATACCAAAATATCCCCCCAAAAAACAAACTACACATATGAGATGGATAAGTAGCATAAAATAGTGGAAAGCTTGAGGTATAAGGACCATCACAACACTCCTCTCTGACTTATAAGTTAATGAAGGTATTTCATTGCACACCTGCAACTCCTACACTTATATGCAACAGGGCCTTGATCTGCATCAATGTTTGGGTTGGGATGCACAACACTCTGGTGCTTGGAGTCTAATCCCTGGGTTTCACCTGCCAAAAGAATACATTTCACATTTAGGACAAATTATATTTGTGTATAATTCTTAAGCAGAATTAACCAGCTACATACATATAAAAAAACTTGCATGAGTGATGCAAGGTCATCAACCTCTAGAAATATAAACATCTGTCTTTCTACAAGGACGACATCCTTGCAAAGGGGTTAACCAAAACAAGGCACCCACATTTACACACTCATGCACACACACACACCCTCAAACACTTCTAAACACTAAATTAAAATTCATCTTAATTACTGGTCCCTAAGGAACAGAAAGGATAGATCATCACTAACCTTACACAAAGGTCAGTCAAACAAGCATTACAATAATTCATCTACATACAAGGTTGGTATTCCTGCAAAGGAGGGTAACCAAGACAATATACATACATGCATTTCCATAAATATACACACACACATACACTCATAAAAACATACAACATACAATTCTAAAAAAATGTCTTAGCCCCTGAGCCTCTATGAGGAGAAACAATAGATCCTAAGAACCTATCCTTGAAAGATCAGTTACTCACATACCAGGATCTCTCCACATCAGGATCCAACAGCATAACTGGTTTATCTCTGATCAAAAATTTTGTCTTAGAAAATGCTATTATCCTGTAGAATTGTTTCCTTAACAAAAGAGGGAAAATTTATAGTGTTCCCTTCAAGCATCACAGAGTTTGAGTATAAAAAAAAAATAAATGCAATACAACAATATCAAGAGTCAAAAAAAAAACATTAATTTACTAATTTTATGTTCATATGCATCTTAAGAGTCCCCTTCTTATAAGTCACCTTGAAAATACTAAAAGATTATTTTACCCATAAATTTTTTTCCCTTTCATTTAAGTCCAGACCTATATGTTCAAAGGAATTTTTATCCTTGTACTCCTACACCAGCCTTGGAGTCCCCATCTGGAGAGGGGACCACAAATGTCCCCAGGTCGGACTCCTCTTCTGGTACTGACACAAGTGTCTTGACACCCCCCTCAACTTATTCATTAACTTTTGCAACATTCGCAGTCTTAGATCTAATTTTCATTCTGTAGAACATCACCTATCCTCTACTAAACCTCATCTTCTTTTCCTCACTGAAACACAGGTGTCTGAGTCAACTGACAGTAGCCCCTTTTCTGTTCCCTCCTACTTTCTCTATCCTCATTTTCAATCCAAAGCTGGATGTTGCATCTCTGTGCGCACTGAGGTAACCTGCTCTTGTGCCCACACTCTTGAATCTTCTGAGTTTTCCACCATCTGGCTATGACTACAGTCACTCTCAAACTAAATTTATCTGTGCTGTATACCTCTCACCTAACTCCTCCGACTATAAGAAATTCTTTAACTACTTTTCTCTTTTTTTTTTTTTTATGTAGGAAGGACACTGGCCAAGGGCAACAAAAATCCAATAAAAAATATGTCCACTGAAATGCCAATCCCATAAAAGGGTCAAAGCAGTGGTCAAAAATTGATGAATAAGTGTCTTGAAACCTCCCTCTTGAAGGAATTCAAGTCATAGGAAGGTGGAAATACAGAAGCAGGCAAGGAGTTCCAGAGTTTACCAGAGAAAGGGATGAATGATTGAGAATACTGGTTAACTCTTGCATTAGAGAGGTGGACAGAATAGGGGCGAGAGAAAGAAGAAAGTCTTCCAAGTTTTCCACCATCTGGCTACGACTACAGAGTCACTCTCATACTAAATTTATCTGTGCTGCATACCTCTCACCTAACTCCTCCGACTATAAGAAATTCTTTGAGTACTTAACTACTAAAGTGGAGCACATTCTGACTCTCTTCCCTTTTGTGGACATCTCCATTCTTAGAGACTTCAAAGCTCACCACCAGCTTTGGGTTTCCTCTCCCTTCACTGACCATCCTGGTGAACTAGCTTTTAACTTTGCTATCCTCTATGACCTACAGCAATTGGTTAAGGTCAGGTAGGCCTTCGTTGCACAAGACTTTCTTCCTTCTCTCGTCCCTATTCTGTCCACCTCTCCAATGCAAGAGTTAACCAGTATTCTCAGTCATTCATTCCTTTCTCTGGTAAACTTCGGAACTCCCTGCCTGCTTCTGTATTTCCACCTTCCTATGACTCAAATTCCTTCAAGAGGGAGCTTTCAAGGCACTTATCCTTCAATTTTTGACTGCTGCTTTGGACCCTGTTCAGGGACTGGCATCTCAGTGGGCCTTTTTTTTTTTTACTGGATTTTTGTTGCCCTTGGCCAGTGTCCCTTTTACATAGAAAAAAATGTTAATTTAGTAATGAAGTTTTTTATTTATTTATTTGATATTTCACCTGTAAAGTGTCAGTCTTTTTAGGATCCAGAGAGAGAGAGAGAGAGAGAGAGAGAGAGAGAGAGAGAGAGAGAGAGAGAGAGAGAGAGAGAGAGAGAGAGAGAGAGAGAGAGAGAGAGAGAGAGAGAGAGAGAGAGAGAGAGAGAGAGAGAGAGAGAGAGAGAGAGAGAGAGAGAGAGAGAGAGAGAGAGAGAGAGAGAGAGAGAGAGAGAGAGAGAGAGAGAGAGAGAGAGAGAGAGAGAGAGAGAGAGAGAGAGAGAGAGAGAGAGAGAGAGAGAGAGAGAGAGAGAGAGAGAGAGAGAGAGAGAGAGAGAGAGAGAGAGAGAGAGAGAGAGAGAGAGAGAGAGAGAGAGAGAGAGAGAGAGAGAGAGAGAGAGAGAGAGAGAGAGAGAGAGAGAGAGAGAGAGAGAGAGAGAGAGAGAGAGAGAGAGAGAGAGAGAGAGAGAGAGAGAGAGAGAGAGAGAGAGAGAGAGAGAGAGAGAGAGAGAGAGAGAGAGAGAGAGAGAGAGAGAGAGAGAGAGAGAGAGAGAGAGAGAGAGAGAGAGAGAGAGAGAGAGAGAGAGAGAGAGAGAGAGAGAGAGAGAGAGAGAGAGAGAGAGAGAGAGAGAGAGAGAGAGAGAGAGAGAGAGAGAGAGAGAGAGAGAGAGAGAGAGAGAGAGAGAGAGAGAGAGAGAGAGAGAGAGAGAGAGAGAGAGAGAGAGAGAGAGAGAGAGAGAGAGAGAGTGTCTCAAAAGGTGCTATGATTTTGCATACCAGCACTGTACTGATGTACATACAGTAACTGACAACCAACTAAAACCACAGTAATGTAAGAACACTCCCAAACTCCTCTATCCACTTGTCCAGTCAACAAAGCAGTATCATGAAACCAGCACAGCTAGGTGGTAGCAAGGATACTTGCTTGATTGATGTACAATTTTTCCTAGGGAAGAACTTAAGAAAGCTGATGTTGTATATGTTTGACTATTATATCATAAGCTTTGGTGTGAATGGGGGAGAAGGAATGAACCGTGGTGAGTGTAATGTGTGTCCATTAAGGGGTTCATTTCACTTGTAGAAAAGAGTCATAGTAGAGTGAGTGAGGAAAGGAAATCATTCTACCTAGAGCAGATGAGCTATCAACACCACCACACCTTGCTGACCTGCATTTACACCAGTGAATTATCATAGATCTTGCCCCTCAGAATGAGGTATCAAATGAAAGTGACACTTGAGGGGGAGGTGAAAGGAATGTATTGGGTCATGTGTGCAGGTATTATGAGGATTATTCTGTGATTATTGGGGTCCATGTGTGGAATGCAGTGACGGTTGCCCCAGTGTAGTGGGAGCCAGGCAGTGACACATAATGATAGGCTGAAGCTCACAAATCCCTTGAGTGCCCTACTTGCTTGAGTGTGCAGTTGTCAGAAGGGTGAAAAGCTGTCATCCCCATTCACAACAGCTGTACTGTTGGGATGATGTGGAGAAATGAGATGTGTCAGTGCCCCCTCAAAATGAATGAGTGAAACACGTTTATGGAGTACACATGTGCAGAGTCACATGTACATGTGACGGAGTAGTTAATTAGAGCAGTGAAGTTGTGTGAGTGAAGAACTAAGCTATGAAATGTAGTTGCTAGAGCTGCAAGCTGATAGTACATGCTTACATGAAAACTGCTGATCCTTGCAAGGGGTCAACATGACCCTTGCAAGAGGGTCATGTTGAGCATGGTGCTTAGGACAAAGACCCTCTTGTGCAGGCACAGAGTCTTGACATTCTGCAACAAAACCAGGGCAGAAACAAGATATCTCTACTGCAGAGAGGATGGTGTGTCCAGTGAGCTCTGCCCTTAGAAAGCCTCCTGACAGCATCTCTGTTAGTGCCTCCCAGAGGATCAACTCCACGCTTTGGTCACTAGCTACAACTAACGTGTAGTGTTTATCAGGTTTAGAGATGTGTTATTACTCAAATCCTGCTACGCCGACCCTCATAGTCAAAAGTGTTACATCATGGTAAAATAATGGCCTCAGTAACCAATGAATATTAAAGGGTACACTGCGAATTATTGTACATGTATTGCATTTGCATTTCTATTATATCTATTAACTTGCTCAAACTATTATGTAGTGTGTGGTCATAATGTTCCTTCTATTATTACAGGAATCAAGTTGTATTTTCGATGCCTCTTTGTCTTGATTCCATGTGCATGGTCTGTTGTAGTTCAATACTCCTCTTGCTGATGTCAAATTAATTATCACTACAGATTAATAGCATTAAAGTGAGTAAACGACTGGGTCCATTTGTCAATCATGATGGCGTCTACATTGTTATTATTCTGGGGTGATACTTAATCATTTATAATGCCTTTACATAAAATTATATTTTGATAATCAATCTTTACTTCATTCTGCTTACAGAACCTGTTAAGCTGGAAGCAGTCATAGTTGACAATTAAATAATAATTGTTTAGGTTTTAGTTTTGTTATTGGTGGCAATGTTTTTTTTTTTTTCTTTTTTTAGTGGTGTACTGATTGACTTTAAGCCTTGTAAAGGGATAATATCTTGTCTCAAGCAATGTTGGTCAGTACAGTATTTTATATAAAATGGAGAAAATCTACAGGCATCAAAATCCCTTTCCACACACACCCGCACACACACACACACACACACACACACACACACACACACACACACACACACACACACACACACACACACACACAAAGTAATAATGATAATGATAATAATAACATAAAAATAATAATAATAATAATAACAATAATAATAATAATAATAATAATAATAATAATAATAATAATAATAATAATAATAATAATAAATTGATAAATGAATTAATTAATTAAAAAATACATTACCAAAAACCTTCCCCCTATAAGTTCTGAGGAATTTCCTATAACCATAGATTTCTTACAACAAAATAATGTATCAATCCTATTTCTCACTATCTCAGGCATTCTTTCACCACCACTCCATACCTCTCCTTTTCCTTCAAGAAATTAACAAAATCTTTCATGAGCTCTTCAACTATTTTTGCCATTATTTATACTAATATCAAATGTTCTTATGAAAGAATAAGTCGGTGAACCAAATGTTTTGTAGTGGATGGTAGAATATCAATGCATTAACCAGAGAGCATAAGGTAAGATCCTGAAGTAAGAAGACTTAGAATTTGAGAGGTTAAAAAACAAATAGAGCATAATCAGGTTATTTGATAAGTTGCAATCATATGAAAGAGATGATCCATGTAAACATGGGATCTGTTTTTAAGAGCAATGATTATGACAAATAACTGATTACTTGCAAATCTTACTTTACAGAAAATTGTAGGTGGATCTCCCCTCAGGAGAAAAAAAAAAAAAAAAAAAAAAAAAAAAATCCACAAGGCCTCAAAGTTATTACAAAGGACCTAACTGCTTCAGATTTATTACCAAAAAGCCTGTAGAATCTAAACATCTTTCAAGCTTTTCACACAGACAAGAAGCTAACTTTGGGACAAGGGACCACTATACACAGTGTTAATAAATACATACCTATCATGACAGATCTGGCTGCTGCTTGAAGCTTATACAGGCCATACTGAACATTGCTACTGTCTAAGGTCCACCCCATTACTTCATATGTGGCCAGCTGGGCAAGGAATCCTGAATTTGGTCCCACACAATGTCTTTTTAATTTGACTCTGTAATTTATGGAAAGAATTAAATTAAAAATGAATGAAGATGCAAACATAATGCTAGCATGAATTTTTATTCTGTGACCTTAAAATTTGATGGGAGAAAAAAAAATTACATGGATTTTGCTAAGCTACTGAAGTGTGTGTGTGTGTGTGTGTGTGTGTGTGTGTGTGTGTGTGTGTGTGTGTGTGTGTGTGTGTGTGTGTGTGTGTGTGTGTGTGTGTGTGTGTGTGTGTGTGTACAGTGCAGGGAAGGAGATACAGTGTTGTGACAGTGTAGTGTTGTGTGGATATAGGGGTTACTGTGATGAGTCCTGTCTCCGCACCCCTCGCACTCCTGTGCCCTCCATACACTAAGGAAGGAAATCCCCTGGGAAATTAACCTGAAGCTGCACCCACCCTCCCTCCTTCCGAAGCCATTAACTCTGGCGCCGAGCCCCTGGCCTGACCTGACTGACTTGACCGCACCCAACCCATCCCTAGCATCTACCACTGCAGCTGTCACCACCACTACCACCTGCTGAAACTGCACAGAAATGGCAGATCACAAGCCCATCAAGAGGCGAGACCTTCTCAGGTATTGCCCTCAGAAGTGGTGTGCTGTCTGTGGGAAGGCTGCAGTCAAGAATGCACCTTATGTTAGATGCGAAGGCAGGAATGACTGCCCCAATGTCTGCCACTCATCCTGCCTTGGAGACCATGATGTCTACACATGTGAAGACATGCAGGAACTACGGAGGTTATGCAGCATTGAAGACGCTGTAGTTTATCTCCCTCTAGATCCTAACGAAAATCCTCCCACCACGCATGCTGCCCCCAATGAAAGCAACGATGGTGGTGATGCAGACACAGACGTAGATGTGGACAAGCAGCAGCACTACAGGGAGATGGATAAGGAGGATCTCATCTCCTATCCCCTATGCCTACAGAAGGAGGTAACAAACAAAAATAACATAATTCAGTCCATCAAGCTACAAAGGGACTGGATTCTCGAAAAACAGACACACGTGGCTGAACTCCCTGAGCTCCTGGAGGTCCTCACAGAGTGCAAGAAAGCAGACGCGAGTCTCCAGCAGTTCTATTGCGACTTCTGCTACTCCCTCCTCTATCTTGAGGACCTGGTGGCAATCTGGGAGGCCCAAGCCTCTCATAAGAGTAGCAGACGCTTTCACTACAGCGGCTGCCCCCCCCACCCCCACCACTACCACCGCAACCTCACCACTATTACCACCAATAACAATAGCAGCAGCAACAGTAACAACAGCAGCAACAACACCAGTAACAGCAATGACAACAGCAGTAGTAGTAGTAGCAGCAGCAGCAACAACAACAGCAGGAGAAACAGCAGCAGTACTACCAGCAGCAACAGCAGTAGTAGCAGCAGCAGCAGCAGTAGTAGCAGCAGCAGCAGCAGCAGTAGTAACAACAACAGCAACAATAATAGCAATAGGAGCAACAACAAAAACAACAATGGGAGCAGGAAGAAGACCCAGCGACAGCAACGCAGTCAGCGGCGGGCACAAAGTCACCCCAACACACCTGAACGGCGACCTGTCCCTCCTCCTCGCATGACTCAGCCACAGGCATCTGCATACCCAGTGAGGCACAGGGGAGAGCAAAGGATCTGATGCGACTACTGCTTCCGCCCCGGCCACACAGCTGAGATGTGCTACAGCCACGCTGCTGATCAACGCCAGGAACAAAGACAGGAGAGAATGTTCATGAGGATTCTGATGGAGGGTTTAGTGCAGCAACAACTTCCCCCCCGCCCGGGCAGCCCTTTCAGGCCCCCCTCCAGCCTTCCTGGCAGCCACAACCCGGTCACTACCCCAGCTGGAATCTCTCCTCGTGGTAGGGTAGACACTAATGCATCTTGCCTCACCACCACACATCACTCCCAAGCCGACGTGAGGAGGCAAGGGAACAGATGCCCCAACTGTCACCTGACCGTGGTCTCCGCCAATGTGAGAGGACTCCGCACCAATGTAGGTGACCTTAACCACAATTTCGTGCTGAGACACAGTGCTTACATTGTCGCAGTAACAGAAACATGGCTGAGTGACGAGTGGAGCCAACGTTTGGCAAAATATCAGGCTACTCCCTGTGGGTGACGATGGACTGATAAAATAGAGCAGGCGGAGGTGTCGCTGCCTATTTTAGGAACGGCCTCCAAACACAGGAACTTGAGATAGCCGTGCCACACCTGATGGAGGCACTGTTCTTCAGGGTGGTACTTGCAGACAACAGTGGGCTTCTCTGTGTCATGTATCGCCCCGAGACAAGGACGAACCCCACTAGGCTTCCTGACGGAGGAACTCGACACTCTGCTCCAGCGTCACAAGTGTTCCCATGTGATGATAGTGGGGGACCTGAACTTCCACATGGAGCAGGATGCCTTCAGTAATCTCCTGGCTGTTCAGGGCCTAACCAACAATGTCACCTTCTCTACACATGAGCGGGGAGGGCTGCTGGATCCTGTGGTGACAGATCTACCCGAAGCCAGCATCAGCTGCCAGCAGCTAGGACCAGTGGGCAGCTCAGACCACTTTGCCGTGCTGTCTCAGGTCGAGCTGCTAACGGCGAGGGAAGACGCTATCCTGCATACCGTCTGGGTTTGGAACAGGATGGACTGGCCATCTATGAAGCAGGACATGGAGAACACGGACTGGGAGGCCCTCCTAATGGGAGATGCTGAGACCAAAGCACGCACCCTCATCACCAGGCTCCTTGCCCTCCAACAGCAGCATATGCCCAGCCGAGCATATCTCTCCAGGCCTGATGATTCCGCCTGGTTTGGTTTTCGCTGCAGAGCATCTGCTGAGGCCAAGCATGCTGCCTGGGTGAGGTACAAGCGACACCCATCACGCAGGAACAAGACGCTGCACTGGGAGGCGTGTAAGAGGATGATGTCCATCTGCAGATGGGCGAGGAATCAGCTAAGGAGGACAGAAGGCAAAAGCTCAGTGGGCCAGGTGTTGGCAACAAGACCTGGTGGAATCTGGTGAAGGAGCAGCAAGGAGCATGTCACCGCGAGACTCTTCCTCCACTCTCCAGACCTGACGGATCCACCACCACGAGCAGTGCAGACAAGGCCACACTCCTCGCTGAACTTTTCACCAACAAGATGAAAGTTGATGACTCGGCACGACCTGTACCACAGCTGGCCCCGGAAACTGATTGCACTGTCACCCCTGTCTTGGTGACAGCAGGGCAGGTTCAGCAGTTACTCGGTGCTGTGGATGTGGGTAAAGCCACAGGCCTGGATGACATCACCCCATGGCTCCTCAAGCACTGTGCTAGAGAGCTGTCAGCTCCTATCATCACCGTCTTCACATCTTGCCTGAGGGAGAAGAAGTGGCCCTCATTATGGAAGGAAGCGCGTGTGGTCCCGGTCCACAAGAAAAATTCAAGGTCTGAGCCCAGCAACTATAGACCCATCTCCCTGCTCTCAGTGGTGGGCAAGTTGCAGGAGCAAATAGTGGTTGCTGCCATCTGCCAACACCTGAGCGAGAACCACCTCCTCTCAGACAGGCAGTTTGGCTTCAGGCCTGGCAGATCCACCGCAGACCTCCTCCTCATCCTCTCCAAGGACTGGCAAGACGCCCTGGAAGAAGGCCTGGACACCCTTGTGGTGGCCCTGGACATAGCTGAGGCTTTCAACAGGGTCTGGCACGTGGGGTTCATTGAAAAGCTTCACGTCAAGGGTGTCTAAGGTGACCTGCTAATGCTGCTCAAAGATTACCTCCAGGGTAGGACCCTTCAGGTAGTAGTCAACAGGCAGTCATCAAGACCTTCACCTGTCCAGGCCTCAGTTCCATAAGGCTCCATCATGGTCCCAGTCCTATGGAACATATACATCAACGACCTCTTCCAGCAGCTGTCATCTGTGGCAGCATACGCCGACGACTGCACACTCTCCCGCTCCTACTGCCACCTTGACAGTCAGCGTGCTGTCACTGAACTGAACAGGCAGCTTGGACTGGTGGAGCAGTGGGGAAAGATGTGGCAGGTTAACTTCGCTCCTGAGAAGATGCAGGCGATGGTCATCTTGTAGTCCCCAGGTGCCTCACATGCAGTCTCAGGACAGCTGTGTTTTGGAGGCAAGAGCCTGCCACTTCAGGATTACATCAAGATCCTGGGCGTGTCTGTGGACTGTGGCCTACGCTTCGATCACCACATCGCTGTCGTCGCCCGCCAGACCTCTCTCCGAGTCTCTGCCCTGCGCAGGATAGCGAACCCCCTCGACCCACGGGGCATCCGCATGCTATACAGGGCACAGATACGCCCATGTATGGAGTACGGTGCCCTGTCCTGGATGTCGAGTGCCGCCACCCACATGCAGAGACTGGATGCTGTGTAGCAGCAGGCCCTGTGCTTGGTGGCCACTGATGAGGACCAACAGCACCCAGCACCAGTAACGTCACTGAAGCACCGCCGGGACGTGTTGGCACTAGTGGTGTGCCACAAAACTCAGGTGCAGAAGGTCCCTCACCTTGACCCCCTGAAGCTGCTGCCACACACAGTGCAGAGGTACACCAGAGCTGCGGCCAATAGTGATGAGCTATTGAAGGTGCCTTGATCTCGCTCTAGCCAACACCAGCGCACCTACACAGCCAGGACTTCGCAGCTGTGGAACATGTTCATGGTGGCCACGCCCCAAATGCAGGACATGTCCACACACCAGGTGAAGCTGGTAGCCCACAGCTGGCGAAGCACGCACCTGTCCCCACTGGCGCTTTAAATTTTTATTGTATTATTGTATTAGTATTATTATCTTTATGTTAAGTATATATAGTGTTATTCCTGTAAGTAATACTATTATAGGCTTTTTAGATGATTCCATACTCAACATGGAATTTTAAGCCTTTCTGTAAATATTTGTTTAAATAAAAAAATAAGAGAGAGAGAGAGAGAGAGAGAGAGAGAGAGAGAGAGAGAGAGAGAGAGAGAGAGAGAGAGAGAGAGAGAGAGAGAGAGAGAGAGAGAGAGAGAGAGAGAGAGAGAGAGAGAGAGAGAGAGAGAGAGAAACAAGTAGCTAAGACTGAGGATAAGTTAAAGTGCCAATAACAAAGATTCAAGGGATGTAACTCATATTATAAAATTTCACTTTTACTGATATAAGCTTCCATATCTGTCTGCCATCACAATGAATATGAAGACAAAAAGAAACAGGCTGCCAAGAAATAGGGAAAGAGCTTCACTCATGTGGTCCTGCATCAACACTCATTTTGTTTAGTCTTTCTTTGATTAATGTACAATGCAATACAATGTATGTGTTAATGTTAGAAGAGACAATAATCCTGCAACATAAGAATATTTGCTGGAACAAATCTGAAATAAAAATTACTAGGTACATAAACTGCCAGCATATTACTTAACACTACAATACTATTTTCAATGTGGCTGCTTTTGGACCACAGGATTTTTATGATAATGTTTTTTCATATTAATGACAGATCACTTAACTGAGCTATAGTCATCTTTGATATCCTATGTTACATTACTCTTACTGGCATAAACAATACAATATAATTATGATGAGAAAATTAATGGAGAAATAATATTCACATAATACTTAAGTCACTATTTCAACATACCTCTGTAGAGCTTCAGCTACACACAGTTTGTACTTCTTCATCAGGAAACATGTGACAAGTGTAGCACTTCTTGACATTCCAAAATAGCTTCAACAGAAAAAAAAAAAATAATAGGCTTTTGAGTGTAAATAATAAGAATGTCATCAGTTATAGTGCAATCCTTCATATTCTTAGTAATTTTTCAAATGATGATGTATGCATCATGGTGAATTCAAACAAGCAATCTTGAATACCAACCAATGTACCAAAACATTTCCTTTCTCCTGCCCATCTTTTATGAAACTGAATGCATCTTCAAAATAGCTTAGTAGATCTTCATGGTACATATCATCAACTGTAACAGAAATTATGATCAATTACTGGATTACAATACATACTAGAAGAATCCTTTAAAACAGTTTTTTTTAAAGCCTGGGTCGTGTGTGGCCCAAAATTGGGTTGCCAAGCCATTTCAATGGGTTGCCAAGGATATGTGCACAATATTTTCTCCAATATACCTATTCAAAATGTTATCAAAGTATTAATCCTGTGCACAGAACACCTAAGTCATTACATCTAAGGATGAGCAAATCATAGAGACAGACAATTTAAGAAAAAAAAAAAAAAACACACACACTACTCCTGGCTTTTAAATCTAACCATAGGTTGATATTTGAGAAGTGGAGGGAGGGAAAAAGGGGGGTTGAGGAGGAAGTTGGGAGGTGATGTGTCAGTGTCACACCAATGCTGTGTCAAATCTGTTTGAACTGCTCAACTGGGAAAATGAGATGCATGTCATGACAGTCTTCATTTATTATATTTTTTCTGCAATTGTTGCATATTACTCTTTTTTGATAAATATTATATTGGTGCATGTCATGTGTATGACTGTAAAGTATATTTACATTTCTACTACTACTAGTACTCTCAATCTACAGTTTCTACTACTACTACTACTACTACTACTACCACCACCACTACTGCAGCTTCTACAATTACTACCTCTTATGAAAGTTATAAGGGTTGCTATGGCCAATCTGGACAAAAAAGGCTAAGAACAACTGCTTTAAAGCCTGGCTTAATCCCTGTAAGCTTTCATCTCAAACATACATCATTCTGACTTTATTCTTGAAGGATGTTCAAGGGGCAGTGATCATTGCAGAAATTTAGCATTATTCTTGTTCAAACTATTCTTTTTGCTTAAAAAATCTTTCCACTCTTCTCTTAAACCTGAAGTTCTCTCTTTACTTTAGAGTTCTATCTCCACTTGAAGCTCTGACCACATTTGTATTTAACCAAGCCACATCTTACTAATGTCCTAATTTTGCTTTCAATATGGAATATACTGCACACCTGTATCAAACTACTGTACAAAAATACCTTGGAGGAAATTAACAGACTGCAAAACCTAAGTGAGCCATGCTTATAGGCATGCAGTTTATCAAGTCATACAAATGGCAGCTTCATTTTGTTTATTGAAACACAGCATTTTAGTGTTAATTTTTTATATATAGAAACTTTTCAAAGATTGTTATTTTCCAACAAGGGATACTGACTTTCATTCTGCCAAATGCTGCCTCATGGCTATGAAAACATGAAACAAACACAGACAAACAAACTGTGCTTTAGCAATATATATATATATATATATATATATATATATATATATATATATATATATATATATATATATATATATATATATATATATATATATATATATATATATATATATTTTTTTTTTTTATGTAGGAGGGGCACTGGCCAAGAGAGAGAGAGAGAGAGAGAGAGAGAGAGAGAGAGAGAGAGAGAGAGAGAGAGAGAGAGAGAGAGAGAGAGAGAGAGAGAGAGAGAGAGAGAGAGAGAGAGAGAGAGAGAGAGAGAGAGAGAGAGAGAGAGAGAGAGACTCATAACTGCTTCAGTTGCCATACCATATTTGGAATTCAAACAGTTTTTTTATTTTAAATGCTGCCATTTATTACTAATTTATAGTTTCTATAAATATTTCCTTTGTTTTCATATATTTGGAGGAGAGATACAGAGGGTAAGACAGTAACTCAGTCTTCAAAATAAATTAAATGAGATCCTGTTGAAGAAGTTGAAAAAAAGTTATTGAAAAATAACAATACCTATCTAGGGTTAGACAGATTTGCAGATGAATTTCAGAGGCTCCTGTTTTAATTCTGTAGGTACATTACTCAGTCTTCCAGCTCCAACTCTGGTTATTCTTAATAAGTAAATACACATCCATTTTCTCTCTGGATATCATAAAATTGCTGGTTCACAGTGATAATGAAAGCAATATCTTTACACAACAGATCAGCTTACCTTTAATGTACATGAAGCTCATGCCTGGGAGGGAAGTGATGGAGGTGGGGAGTGGGTTGGACTCCACTGTCAGGATGTGAGACACTCTTAGGCTCCCTAGTAACTTGGTATCAATAGCTGCTGTTAGGTTCCCTGTGTATGAGAAGGCATGCATGTGTATTTACCTATCAAAATTTATCTATTTTGTATTTTCATTATTTTTATAGGATTCAGTTAAGCTAGTAATGTTTTTTTTTTTAACACATTACCATAATTTTTTTAACTATAATGCATATTGTTAACACAATCCACTAACAATGAGCTGTTGCATATTTGGCAAGTTATATTTTTGCACATCATTATTTCTTGTTAAATGTTCCATATAATCATTTATTATAAACAGCAACTATATCTCTGAGTAGGAAGGATGTGTCTCCTTAAAAAATAATAAATAAATAAATAAATGAATAAATAAATAAATAAATAAATAAATAATAAATAAATAAAAAAAAAAAAAGGTGAGTGGGGGTACATCTGAATATGCTAAAACAAAATAAGTCAGATGTGAAAGAGAAAAAACAGCAATCAATAATATAAATAAATAAATAAATAAATAAATAAATAAATAAATAAATAAATAAATAAAAATGAATAAATAAAAAAAATAATAATTAAACCAAACTAAGAGAAACAGAACAACAACAGTTAAAGACAGGGATTTGTCATTTCTCTGTAACTGTTCAACATCTTGGATAAGATGGAGAGAGAAGAGAAAACTAGAGCCAGGGAACAAGATGCGAGAATGGTTTATAAATGTCATGGGTAATGGGACATGTCAACTATTATTTACAGATGACACTGCATTTGTACACAGCAAGGAGAACCTACAAAATCTAGAAACAGAATTTAGGAGCCTGTTTAAGAGACACAAGCTGAAAGTCAGAGGTAAAGAGCAATGTGATGAGATGCACTGAGGAGAGAAGATTGGAGAACTTTGATGTAGTTCAGAATGATAAGAGACTGAGGCAAAATTACTGTGACAGAGTTGGTGATGCCAAGTATAAGAGAGTAAAAAGTATGGCACAAAAGTATAAGGAAATATGTCATTCAATTTTTCTTAGGTGATGCTATATGAATAATGCTGTACTGTACTCAACTCTACATTGTTTATTAGATCACAATACCACCAATGAATCCTGCACCTGCTAAATTGCATGAAATACACTATAAAAGTTAATAAAAAAAAAAATCCTTATTTGTTATCACTGTAAAGTATTAGGAAACATACCTAAGTAGAGACCTTCTTCTATCATATCCAAGTTGGCAGTATCTGGTAAGAGATTATCATCCATTTTCTTCAGTGTTGGATACCAAAGCCTGGAGCTGTAACATGCAGACAGACAGTGTTAGCTTAAGGGGCTGGTTTTAGGTATAACCAATATGGTAAACAACTGCTTAGGGGCCCTCTGGCTCTATGGTTTCTAAATTGATGTTACTGATTATGATTATTTTACTAATTTACCATATTTTTTCTATGATATAATTTGTAAGCAGTTACTTTTAATATCACTTTTTTTTGAGAGAAAAAATATTGCTGGCTTACTTTTTATACAGATATTCCCAAATGCTACTGATAGTGATAAACAATATACAATATACAATTATAATGCTTTTATAAGTCAAGTTCCTTGTAATGATAATGCAGGTGATAATACATTATGTCCAAACTTGTACAAACACATTTCTATCTATCCTAAATCCTCAACATGATGAATTTGGTCATAGGGAACTTTTGCACTATGTTAACTATCTTTGCACTCAATCTAATCTTTTCTAAGACTCTACCTAGCATTTCTCTGTTCACTCTATCATAAGCTTTCTCTATATCCAGAAAACCTAGGTACAATTTACCCCCATCCTTCTTTTTCTTCTCAATCATTTCATTCACCACAAACATATTGTCCTCAGTTCTCCTATTCACACACAAAAATCATTCTGTTCTTCACCCAGCACTCCAGCTCTCTCAATCCATTTACACAGTCTCTCATTCAATACTGCATTGAAAACTTTACCTACTGTATTCACTAATGCAAATGGCCTGTAGTTCTTCAGCTCATTCTTACTCTTACATCCTCCATCATGTAACACACACACACTCGGCTCTCATTCCACTTTCTTGGCACTCTCTCTTCATCCCACACTCGGTTGAATAATTCAGTCATTCTATCAATCACTACCTCCCCACCATTCTTGTAGAACTCATACTTTATATCATCTGGACCTGCTGCCTTGCCATTCTTCTGCCTTCTCACACACCTCTCTACTTCCTTCCTACTGAATCTTTCATCTAGTTCATCTGCATTCTTCCTTTCCAGTGTCATACATCCTTCTCTCAAACTAAACATCTCACCTACCCCACCTACTTCTTCCCAGAACCCTTTGATTGCCTCTCTGATTCCCTCCTTCTCTGTTATAACTACACCATCCACTTTTAGACTCTCCACACCAACACTGCCTGACATATTCTCACCTCTCATGAACTTGTACCATTCACAGCCACCTTCCATACCTTTCTCCCTTAAAGATTGAATCACACTCCTTTCACTCTTCACTTTAGCATTCATTATCATTTGTCTTGTCAACCGCTGCTGCTTCACATACGCTGCCCATGCATTCTGATTCTCATTCTCTGCCTCATCGCTTTCATGCCTCTTTTTCCTCAGCTATCTACACTGTCTACTCATTCTCTTTTGCTCCTTCCTAGCTGCTCTGATTTTATCATTCCACCATGGTTTATATACATTCTTTCTTCTACCTACTCTCACAACCCCTATCTGGTTCTCAAGCAGCACCCCTCATGTCCTCAACCAGTTTCTCATTCAGATACTCCACGTCATGCACACTTGTCATCCTAGCTTCTCTCACTCAGATCAACCTGAAAGTTCTCCCACCCTACATCTCTCAGTCTCCACTTCTTTTTCTTACTTGCCACTTTCACTTTATTCCCACCCTGCATCAAGCACTCCACAATCAGCATGTTGTGATCAGACACAATATCAACCAAACCATCCTCATCTATCCACATATGCGACACAATTTCACGCATTCTTCCATTCACCAACACGTAGTCAATTGCCGATTTTTGCTCTCTTGCACTCCAAGTCACACGCCCCTCAGCCAAAGTAACATTCAGATTTTCCAGCTCCAGTTCATCAACAAATTCCCCAAGCATTTCACCATTCCTGTTCACCTGTTCCCTCAGTATTTCCACATGTGCATTCATGTCACCCATAACTAGTACTCTCTCCTCTCCATGCTCTCTCACAATTTTCTTAAGTCATACTTCCTCCTATTTTCCCTCTCTGCTCTTTCACCCCTGCTCTTTCACCCATGACAGTCATGTACGCTACCACCAGTACCACCTACTCTGGTCTGCCACGACCATCCATGCATTCCACTCTGACTGCAAGTACATCCTCACTACTTGTACACTCCCCCACATCAATCTCCTCTACTTTCAGTACTCTTTCGTTCTTGTAGAGTAGGGCTACGCCTCCTTCCAGTGTTTCCTGTCTCTTACGCCCCTTTCCAATCATCTTGATAACATACTCACATGATCTTGATCTTGATCTTGATGGTACAGATCTTGATCTTGATCTTGATGGTACAGGTGGCACAGGATCACTCCTGAGCCAGGCCTTTGGATCGGCAACTCCTGTAGAAAGGGAAAAAAAAAAAAAAAAAGAGAAACGAACAGCATCCTCTATCCTAATTGTTCATACACCTGGCACGCCACATTCTCTCCAGAAACTCTTTCACCGCCTCAATCATCCTTTCATTGGCCTCTCTACACAGTCCCAGCAACAACACCATCCATTCCTTTCCTGTCTTCTCCACTCTTTCATTCCTATCATGCCCTAACTCAGTCAGTATCACTTGCATCATCTCATTCCTGTCCCTGGCATACTGCACACACTCCAGCACCACATGTTCCACCGTCTCATCCTCTCCCATGTCACACATCTGGCACACTTTGCTGCGGGACTCAGACCACCTGTAACTCCTTGCATTCACATCCATACACTGTGCCCTCGCTCGGAAGAGAAGATCACCGCCCAGGCTTCCATCATACCACCTTTCATACCTCGGGGCCTCTTTCTCCTTGTACCATTCCAGGGTCTTCTTTCTTTCCATCTCATTCTTCCATTCATTCAGTCCCACACATTTCACTTCTTTGTCTATCTCATTCTTCCATTTTCTCACATCCCATTCGGCTCCCACTCTTCCTCCTCTTGTTACCACCCATTCACGCTCATTTTGATTCCTCCCAGCCATTCTTATCGCCCACACAACTTGCAATCCATTCCTGTCTGTCATTCTCATGCATCTCTTCCTCCATTTGCTTCCACTTTCATTCCACAGGTACACCTTCCTTGCTATTCTTGCATCATCCATTCTCTCAAGCCTAATCTTGTACCTAAGTGTGGCTTTTGTCAGTCTTTCTCTGAAGGTGCTCCATCCCATGTCACCTCTCAAGGCTTCAACTGCTGTGCACCTCGGTGCACTCAGTGCCATCCTTGCTACTTTGTTCTGGCCCACTTCTAACTTATCAATTTCACTTTCATTCCATGCAATCACATCCATACCATACATTATACATGGCACAGCCACACTCTTCCACACTTCTCTCAACACATCATACTTACTTGCTCTCATCCTTGCCGCGCTTCCCAATCGACCTACCCACTGGTTTACCATACTTATCTTTTCATTCTTTGCCTTTGCACACCCACTAGGACTCATCCACATCCCTAAGTACTTGTATTCTTGCACCTGTCTCAACTCATTCTCTCCAAGGCACAGGATCACTCCTGAGCCAGGCCTTTGGATCGGCAACTCCTGTAGGAAAAAAAAAAAAAAAAAAAAAAAGAGAAACGAACAGCATCCTCTATCCTAATTGTTCATACACCTGGCACGCCACATTCTCTCCAGAAACTCTTTCACCGCCTCAATCATCCTTTCATTGGCCTCTCTACACAGTCCCAGCAACAACACCATCCATTCCTTTCCTGTCTTCTCCACTCTTTCATTCCTATCATGCCCTAACTCAGTCAGTATCACTTGCATCATCTCATTCCTGTCTCTGGCATACTTCACACACTCCAGCACCAATGTTCCACCGTCTCATCCTCTCCCATGTCACACATCTGGCACACTTTGCTGCGGGACTCAGACCACCTGTAACTCCTTGCATTCACATCCATACACTGTGCCCTCGCTCGGAAGAGAAGATCACCACCCAGGCTTCCATCATACCACCTTTCATACCTCGGGGCCTCTTTCTCCTTGTACCATTCCAAGGTCTTCTTTCTTTCCATCTCATTCTTCCATTCATTCAATCCCACACATTTCACTTCTTTGTCTATCTCATTCTTCCATTTTCTCACATCCCATTCGGCTCCCACTCTGTCTCCTCTTGTTACCACCCATTCACGCTCATTTTGATTCCTACCAGCCATTCTTATCGCCCACACAACTTGCAATCCCTCCATGTCTTGATCTTGATCTTGATGGTACAGGTGTCACAGGATAGCTCCTGAGTCAGGCCTTTGTATCAGCAATTCCTGTGGAAGGGAAAAAGAGAAACGAACAGCATCCTATACACTAATTGTTCTTACATCTGGCACGCCACATTCTCTCCAGAAACTCTTTCACCGCCTCAATCATCCCTTCTTTCGCCTCTCTACACAGTCCCAGCAACAACACCATCCATTCCTTTCCTGTTTTCTCCACTCTTTCATCCCTATCATGCCAAAACTTAGTCAATATCACTTGCATCATCTCATCCTGTCTCTGGCATACTTCACACACTCCAGCACCACATGTTCCACTGTCTCATCCTCTTCCATGTCATACATCTGGCACACTTTGCTGCGGAACTCAGACCATCTGTAACTCCATGCATACACATCCATTCACTATGCCCTCGCTCGGAAAAGATCACCGCCCAGGCTTCCATCATACCACCTTTCAGTCTTCATGTGTCTTGATCTTTCCGGCCTCTGCTACTCTTGGTCCTGCTTGATATTTATCCCTTCATCACTATAGACAGTGCTTTCTTTAATCCCATACAAATTTCAGACACATTTTTTTTTTCTTTTTTGTGGGGGGCTTCTATGGTAGTAACCCTAGCCTATTAACTTCAACTTATATTTATTTAGTATTTTCTACACCATCCTGTTCTCAACATAGGGTAGATGCACTCCCAGGAATGCAATACGTGATTATTATTATTATTTATTTATTTATTTATTTTTTTTTTCCGGGGGAAGGGGGGATGGACGTGACAAGTCTATTATAGGACCTTGTCTGACCCATGAATTCACAGACAACTATTGTTATCGTTATATACAGTACTGCAATGGAAACGCTATTTATATTTCAATATTATCTAATTTTTGTACTGTTATCTATTTACAACCTAAATAAGACAATTTACCTCCAGCCCTCTAATTTTTGTCCATGCATTTTTTTACGTGACATTATTTCTGTTACATATTAGTATTTTCTGTAGGGAAAAACAACAACAACAACAACAACAACAACAACAATAATAATAATAATAATAATAATAATAATAATGATAAAAATAACCATATGAATCTCTGAATTCTACACCAGGCATGCCACATATCAGAATAATCTACCATAATCATCATGCACTATCTCCCTCCACCAACGCTTAGGCTCTCTATTATCATTATCTGGATGTTCTCCCCACTAAATGGTTTACATAATATACCAGTTCAGTCTGTCATTTTTTGGAAATCAGCAGTATACTCGTTATCTCGCTCTGCTCGTTCTGGAAAAAAAAAAACAATAAAAGAAAAAGAAGCCAGTATAAATCCAGATAATGAACAAATAACAATAGAACAACAGTGACTGGATTTTATTTATTTATTTATTTTTTCAGTAAATAAAGCATTATTACGAGAAGAGGTTCTCTAATATGATGTACTTTTCTTCTTTTCATTATTATAATTTTATCGTCAAGTTATCATTAGTATATTATTATCATCATAAACACTGCTAAAACTACTATATATTACTAATACTGCTGCTGCTGCTACTACAATTACCATCATTATCATCGTCATAATCACAGTGATCAAGAACAAGAATATAAGCTAGTAAAATATGAATTTCAAATCACAATTTATTAATGAATCAAAACATTTATTTTCCTGTTTCTGTCCTAGTGACCGTCATCCATCGGAATACAAATGCCAATGCCTCCACGGTTCCTTGAGGCTCCAGCAGCATCTACCGGTGACTTTTGCAGCCAAAGATTGGACGGCAGTCCCCTTGAGAGTCCATCATGTGACACGGTGGGCAGGTCGGGCAGACTGTAAGGGAGCAGTGGAGTAAGTTTTGGTCAACCATGCTGCTTGGTTCATCTCTTCCGCTCGACGGCGTTCCTTCAAGCGGAGGCAAAAAATGGAGCCCGGTTCCCACTATAATTGCTCGAACGGAAACGGTAGTGACGTCATTGTTGGACGGTGTACGGAAACATAATCCGTAAAAACGGAGTAGTGTAAACTGGGCCATAGAATTACACACACAAGAGAGAGAGAGAGAGAGAGAGAGAGAGAGAGAGAGAGAGAGAGAGAGAGAGAGAGAGAGAGAGAGAGAGAGTAGTTTTATGGAATCTTAAATAACCAGATCTATGCACGACGGTGAGAAAACTCTCTACTGACTTTATTCTGACCCACATTACAGATGTGTGTGTAATTCACTAAGCGGACCCGCAACCACCAGCCGTTTGTTACCCTCTCAGTGCGAGCTCAGAGCTCATTATTACCGATCATTGACTGTGACCTCACACACCACACACGCACACCATCCCCTGTTCAGGGGAGAAACTAACTGCCCTGCTTGGCAGCAGAAAGAATCCCAGAGGAGACCAATCCCTAGTGGGGTTCGAACTTACAACACAGACTCGGCCCCTTTATCACTGAGCTACGAAGGTGTGTGTGTGTGTGTGTGTGTGTGTGTGTGTGTGTTAAAAAAAAAAAAGTAAGACTCAGCAATCTGGAAGCCAGATACGAAGACTTCACAGCAATAAACTTAACAAAATAAGAAGAGGCAAAAATGTAAAGAAAAGAAAAATCCAAATAGAATAAGATTGGTGGAATACAAACAATATACATAAGTTTGAAGAAAAACGTGATATATTGATTCTTTTTCAATAAAGGACATAATGAGCTTACCTTAATCCAAGAAAAAGTGCAAACAGGTAAATGAGTACTATAAGAGTACATGCAAGTAATTAAATACATAAACTCATATACCATCCATATGCCATACTTACGGATACACCGAACGGCTGGGTCGAAATCCATGGGTGGGAGGGCGACATGTAGCGGAGGAACGGCTGGGGATGGCGCCCCCTGCCTTACGGCTTTCCCGTGAGAAACGGCCACATGGGACGGGAATATGATGGGAAACGCAGCAGCTTTCGCCACATCAACCTGCACCGCAACCACCATCACAGCCACGGCCAGCAGCAACCAGCCTCTCACGCCCCTTACTGCCATTCTTAACTCCTGATTAATGCGAGACCTTTGTAAAAAAAAAAAAAAAAAAAAAAAAAGAAATATATATATATATATATATATATATATATATATATATATATATATATATATATATATATATATATATATATATATATATATATATATATATATATATATATATATATATATATATATATATATACTACACGTAAACTTTTGGACTCTCTCTCTCTCTCTCTCTCTCTCTCTCTCTCTCTCTCTCTCTCTCTCTCTCTCTCTCTCTCTCTCTCTCTCTCTCTTTACTTTTTAAGTGTGTGTGTGTGTGTGTGTGTGTGTGTGTGTGTGTGTGTGTGTGTGTGTGTGTGTGAGGGGGGGATGGAGGAGGGAGAGGGCAGCATTTCGGCGGGACTTTCTTTCCTCCATTTCGGTTACGTATCCTTAACCAGCTTCCTCTGCACGTAACAAGAAAACAAAAAGGGTCTAATTGGTAAACTGAGTCGTCCTTAATTTGATAGAATTTTTCATCTTTTCTAACAAGACTGATAGTTCCACCAGACATCCGTTGTGGAAAATCCCTCCAGTTCATTATGCCTCAGTGGTCGTGCTACATGTAACATCCCCTCTTGAATACTCGCTCTCCCTTAGTATACTGACGTCGCATTCAAGCAAGTTTACTAGTACGCTATAATTTATCATAGGATGGGAGCTACGGACTTATCTTTATTATTCTTTTTCTTATCCTCAATGACTCCTCCACAATCCTTATTCTTTGGAATACCTCACGCCATTAGCAATGTTGTTCTGGCTTCGGATTCTGAAACGCGCCTTGGGTTCTCATTTATACGGAGATGATAGTTACTCCCATTGAGGATACTGAATTCTTGCTAAAGTATCTCTACAAATTTATAAAGTAAGGTAAAATAAAATGTACTTAAAACCCCCTGTTCATTTCCACAACAGCCAGTTAAGGTAGTGGATAAGATAATGCGCCGAAAGGTTTAAGAATAAGGTCCCAGGTCCATGAAATGCTTGCTTGTCCCTAGTAACTTTTCAACAAACATCACAGGTTCAGATTATCAAGTAAATCTTTCTCCTCCACTCACAAATTGCAAATTGTAATAATCGAATTTCTGAATAGCTACTACAAGACATAGCTCTTCATAAAATATGTTTGGTAATGTAGGCCACAGTTCATAGGGTTTTTATTACATCATTATCACCACCCTCACTCTCACTCTCTCTCTCTCTCTCTCTCTCTCTCCTCCCCCGCTGTTCTTATTCCCCAAAGCCATTTCCCCCTCAATTGTAGTGGCACCACAACACTTCACTAATACTCAATTCGACTTACCTGTTACTGTTGCAGGAGGAAGTATGTGTAAGCATGTAGCTGTCACAGGTGGCTTGTAAATTGGCAGATAAGACAATGTAATTTCTGATAAGAAAATTCCCTTAAGAAGTGCAGCTCACGTAGTATTGTTATCATTCCTGATAAGTCACTCACAATCTGATAACAGACTCGTGTGAAAATATCTTATGCAGTGTTGTAAAGCGTGACGAGATTAAATATTCAGTTGTTACTCGTCAACCGGAATCTATATGTGATTCGTGGTATAGGATTGCCTCTCTTAACTATCAAATGTGATCAGCTGGCGGCAGGAGACGAGAAAATGTCATACGACGGATGTGTACTAGCATTCAAAACACACCGCTTGACACACTGGGTTACAGATGTTCCTAGTGCCTTACTCTTCACCAATCTATATTATTGCCTAAACACATGATTCCTGCCAGATCCAAACTAGTAGCTACTGTATAAGCAGAACTGAGTAAAATTCTTGATCATTACCTCCACAACAGCTGAACACGCCACTTCGCCAGACACAACACCGCCTGATCCTGCTCTAGAGACACGACTGAGGACCTTGTTTACATTGTCAAATTTTTAACCCATCTGTACCATCTATAGAATGGTAAAAAGTGATAGGGACGTCGTGTGTGTGTGTGTGTGTGTGTGTGTTTGTAACACATCTCGCTTTCAGCAGGATGTTGCAGCTTATGATGTCACACCTTGCCCTTATCATGAATGTGTGGTGTGATATACGTAATATAATATGGGAATAACACACACAGACACACACACACACAGACACACACATTCATTCATTCATTCACACACACACACACACACACACACACGATAGACACGGTGAGTGGGGACAGAGGAAACAGACAACAATGTTTGTCCATAACACGCCATGTCAGGCAGAAGCAAAAGTGTTGGACATGGAAAGTGACGAGCCTTCTCATACCCAGGCACGTCTAGTGACAATTCAGAAGCTTTGAAGTGGCGTTGAGGTAGTAGCAATCATTGCAATGTCGTGCGAAATCCTTGAGCTGTGAGAATATTGGTGAGTCGACCATCTGCGCATGTGCATCATCACGTCAGCACCACATCCCGAGACCTGCGGTATTCGTGAACTTCAAGTTTTTTTTTTTTTTTTTTTTTCACAGCCTTATTATAGCGACTATAACTTGATCATTGAAACCTGTTTTGATTCATATCGATATAAATGCCTTCAAGTCGTTACTGAATAATCTTACAGGCTAAAAAAAAAAAGTTATATTAACACCTAAATAGGCTCATAGAACACACGGGATGCAAGATAGGGTTCCTAACCTAACCTAACCTAACCAAACCACACCTAACGTAACCAAATCCAACCTAACCTAACCAAACCAAATCAAACCTAACAACCTAACAAAATCTAAAAATCTCGCATGTTCCATATGCAAAATAACTTGCGCCTTGGGATGCGCAAGCGCAGAAGGCCAAGTCATCAATATTATTGCAACTCAATGATTTTGCATGACAGCGGCAGCTACAACGGTCACCAACCTGCCCTCTTGGCAGTGAAACTCCCGATTTGGTTGTTTTTTTGTTACAGTCACTGGCCATTATCTACAGACCATTTGGCAATTCCTAATGTGTGATTGGGTAAGGCAGCACAAATAGATCTTCAAAAATCATATGATTGACAATATGATAATATGACTGAAAATATCATAAAATATAAAATGAATAGGGAAAGTTGCAAGAGCATTGTGAGTATACCAATCAGCTGTCTTGCTGAAAGGAAGAGGAAGCAGTAGCCCATGGGGCATGGCTTCTAGATCAGCTTTGCTAGTTCACCACATCAAGGACTGGACAGTGTTACCGCCGAGCGGGTGAAAGACCGCCGACGCGAGCGGGTGAAAGAAGTTGTTGTTGAATAAGCGTATGCTAAATAATATGATCTGTGTTATGAGAGTTAAAATAAACCAGTATATGAAGCATGGGTAACACTAAAGAAACTAAGTTAATTAGAGTAGATATTAAGGAAACTGAATTCATTATAGTAGTTAATTGCAGTAATGAGGATGTGTGAGAGGAACTAGCTGTGGAGAGCTTAGTTGCAGAGAGGTAGTGAGGGTTGTGTTTACGTGGAAAAGTTGATGACATGGCGTGAAGGCTAGCTAAGACAGAGGGATCTCCGTAGAGGAGTGAGTCACCCGGGAACTATTGCTGACCTAAGGGTAAGACGGGCAGGCGTGAGGCGCCGAGGGCCAGCAGGAACGAAGCCCGGAGGGACAGATTCCTTTGTACCGCCACCGAGTTAGGGTGTGACTACTCCAGGAAAGATCGGACCACTACGATACAGACGCAGGTGTTGCTTGATGATAGCCCTCCTTAATACCCCCATCACACCAGAGCACGTCCTTACTACGTCCTGCAAAAATCGCCAGGATGTGTTGAGGACGGGCATGAACGCGGCGAGGACCGGCTTGGACGCAATGAGGACCGCGAGGACGGCATGGACGTGGAGTGGTTTTGATACTGTTCAAAATTTACGTAGCTAGAGCATAGAAAATTGAGGACGTGTAATGGACCGTCTGCTGACCTAGTGCGGACCGGGTTGACGTATTAGAGACGCAGTGAGGACTTGGTTGACGCATTACTGACGCAGCAAGGACTTGGTTGACTGGGTGGCGGGAATAGGGAGGAGCTACACCTACTCATGAGTTACCACTCTCACTTTGGTTCCTGAGCATCATGAGTCCACAAATTCTGCACCAGATCGTCCTGCTCCATGGACAACTGGCTGTGCTGGATGCTGATGTTGCTGCTGTTTTGCTGGCTAAGAGAAGACGGAGAAAAAGAAGAATGCTGGGTCAGAGAATGGTTAAATCTAGAAAGCAGACTCCAGTTTGGTCATTACCACAGACTGATGGAAAGTCTGAAGTTAAGTGATGAGGCTTCATTCTTCAGCTTTCTTCGCATGCCACCAGCAATATTTGACGAGCTTCTGACCAGATTAACACCCATGTTATCTAAGCAGGACACAAAATACAGAAAAGCACTTGAACCTGGTCTTAAACTTGCCATCACCCTTCGCCACTTGTCAACTGGCGATAAGTATCCTACGTTGCAGTCTGACTTTAGAGTGGCCCGTAACACCATCAGTACCTTCATACCAGAAGTTTGCCGGGCCATTGTTGAAGAATACAAACATGAATTTGCCCATCCACCCCAGCAGGATGGCGACCAATCGCAGATGAGACCTGAAGTGACAGGAAGCAGCGCATCCTACTAGCGTCACGTGAGCGTATTGCGCACCGGTTGGGCGCATAGTAAGAACCCAGTGAGCGTGGCGGGAACCTAATGAGCGTGGCGGGAGCTTGATCACGGGCGTATTATGCGCGTAGTTAAACCCGATTGGACCCAGTGATATCGTAGTAAGGTCAAAGGAGGTACGCAGTAAAGGCTTGGTAGATACGTAGCAGTGGAGAGATTTCGCATTACCACCACGTCTCCACTACGTCCTCAAAATTTTTCTGAACGTGTTGAGAACCTGCTGCGCGTAGTAAGGACTGCCTCTGGTGAGATGGGGCCTTAAGACCCCAAACACGTGAGTTCCACATCAGTATTACAAGGGTTCGATTGCCCTAATTAGTATAATCCATGATTAGTGATACATCATGTTGATACAATATTTAATGGTTAGTAGTGCTACGCACGTCTTATGTTTATTATGTACGTCTTCAGGTTTGACCGAATGCAATAAACGATTCGCGTCACCGTGTGGGTTTAGAATCCTTTAGCTGCCTCCGGGCAGCTGCAGACAGTATTTACTTTTGTTCACTAATCATGTTAAATTTGTCCCACCTAAGGACGCACGCCAGGGAGAGCAAAATCCCACGACTGGTTAGGTTGGGTTATGTTAGGCTAAGTTAGTGTACATGAGGGATCCAAGAGTCAATGCTCCTTTTTCTCCACATTTATTTACATTTTTTTAATCTTTCTAATTGATAATTTTGCAAGAGTAAACCTGTTGCATTTTTTTCATGCAATGCTTTCTACTCCACAATTTCCCTCTTCATTATAGCCTTGCCCACTACCACATTTCTTTTAATACTGTTAGATCTTTTTTTACAGTTTTATGTCCAGTTTATCAGGGCTATGACAGTGCCTTCTAACAAAGAAGTTTGGATTTGGCGTTTAGAAGCCTTTACCAGATTTTTGTTTTTGTTTTATTTGTAATTGTTTTATAGGTAATGACTGAAAATGTGTAAATGTGACAGGTTTCATCAAACACAAATCAAAATGCATAAAAATGCGTGTAATGGAGTAATGAACTAAAGTAAATACTGATCCGAGGCTTTACTGAATATCACCAGATGACACTTCTCTCTCCACATGAATCTGCCTTTGATGGCAGTCAACCAGTGTTTCGGAGTCAAGTAAGCAAACCCCAGACCAGAATGGCTCCTGACCGTTGATGAAAATCTGCTCAGACAGACAGTATATGATAACAATGGGTGAAGGACACCTTATCCCATACAGCAAAAAATAAGGTTTTATGGAAATCTCCCTAGCCTACTAATTTCAAGACAGTGATTAATTAGTTCTGGGCAAAAATATGGATTTGTTTTAAATAGTGATTTACACAATAAAGGGATTAGCAATGAAATCAGTGAGCTGAATTAATGCAAACCTGACTTAACCCTCGGATGGAAAGGCTAATGTTATTTCAATTTCATCCAGAGATTGTACATAAACAGCAGGCAATCTGAATAACTGCACTGCATACTGGAGACGTTAACTGCTTCACTGCCAGACACTGCTTCACACTACCCGGGTCTAGTCAACACCCACACCAGAC
Organism: Scylla paramamosain; assembly: GCF_035594125.1. Lineage (NCBI taxonomy): Eukaryota > Metazoa > Arthropoda > Malacostraca > Decapoda > Portunidae > Scylla > Scylla paramamosain. The sequence continues at coordinate 9,372,828 of NC_087157.1, read as the reverse complement.
CCTCATGCTTAAGACACCTTACGTCTACCTATGAAAACTACATAGCCGCCATTTCAATCCTGCAAAGTGTTATGCTTACTCACCGTGCAGTAATGTTACACCCATGTTTTATAGAGAGGAAATTTCTGCTCCGCGGTGGATGGTGCAGTCTGACCGTCTTGAAGATACGTCCAACATTCTTGACCTTTTCCTAACCTCTAATCATTCTGCTTATGCTGTTACCTTCTCTTCACCGTTGGGCTCCTCCGATCACAATCTCATATCTGTATCTTGTCCTATCGCTTTAATCCCTCCTCAGGATCCCCCTAAGCGGAGGTGCCTCTGGCGTTTTGCCTCTGCTAGTTGGAGGGACCTGAGAAGGTATTTTGCTGATTTTCCTTGGAATGACTACTGTTTCCTTCTCAGAGACCCGTCTCTGTGTGCCGAGTGCATCACAGAGGTGATAGTGTCTGGCATGGAAGCATACATTCCTCACTCTTTTTCTCAACCTAAACCTTCCAAACCTTAGTCTAACATAGCCTGTTCTCGTGCTATACATGATAGAGAGGTGGCCCAGAAAAGGTATTTGAGCCTTCCATCACCAGAATCTCATGCGCTTTATATTTCTGCCCGGAACCATGCCAAGTCTGTTCTCCAACTACCCAAGATCTAACTCCCCTCGTGACTTCTGGCATCTAACCAGAAATATATCGATTAAATTTGCTTCTTCTTCTTCCCCTCCTCTATTTCAACCAGATGGCACCACTGCTATCACATCTATCTCTGAAGCTGAACTCTTCGCTCAGACCTTCGGCAAAAACTCTACCTTGGACGATTCTGGGCTTGTTCCTCCCTCTCTTCCACCCTCTGACTACTTCATGCTACCTATTAAAATTCTTTGCAATGATGTTTTTCATGCCCTCGCTGGCCTAAATCCTCGGGAGGCTTGTGGACCTGATGGGCTCCCTCCTATTGTTCTCCGAAACTGCGCCTCCGTGCTTGCACCTTTGCTTAATCAAACTCATTCAGCTCTGTCTGTCAACATCTACCTTTCCTTCTTGCTGGAAGTTTGCCTACATTCAGCCTGTTCCTAAAAAGGGTGACCATTCCCTCAAACTACCGTCATATTGCTTTAATTTCCTGCATATCTAAAGTTTTTAATCTATCCTCAACAGCAAGATTCTTAAACATCTATCGCTTGACAACCTTCTATCTGATCGCCCGTATGGGTTCCGTCAAGATCGCTCTACTGGTGATCTTCTGGCTTTCCTTACTGAATCTTGGTCAATCTCTTTTAGAGATTTTGATGAAACTTTTGCTGTTGCTTTAGACATATCAAAAGCTTTTGATATAGTCTAGCGCAAAACTTTGATTTCCAAACTACCCTCCTACGCCTTCTATCCTTCTCGCTGTTACTTCATCTCAAGTTTCCTTTCTGACCGTTCTATTGCTGCTGTGATAGACGGTCACTGTTCTTCTCCTAAATCTATTAATAGTGGTGTTCCTCAGGGTTCTGTCCTGTCACCGACTCTCTTTCTATTATTCATCAATGATCTTCTAAACTAAACTTCTTGTCATATCCACTCCTACGCTGATGATACCACCCTGCACTCTTTCACGTCTTTTCATAGACGTCCAACCCTTTTAGGAAGTAAACAGTTCACGCAGGGACAGGGAAGCCACAGAACGCCTGACTTCTGATCTTTCTAAAATTTCTCATTGGGGTAGAGCGAACTTGGTATTGTTCAATGCCTCAAAAACTCAATCCCTCCACCTATCAACTCGACACAACCTTCCAGACAACTATCCCCTCTTCTTCAATGACACTCAGCTGTTCCCCTCTTCTGCACTGAACATCCTCGGTCTGTCCTTTACATATAATCTGAACTGGAAACTTCACATCTTATCTCTAGCTAAAACAGCTTCTATGAAGTTAAGCGTCTTGAGACGTCTCCGCCACTTTTTTCTCACCCTTCCAGCTGCTAACTCTGTACAAGGGTCTTATCTGTCCATGTATGGAGTATGCTTCACATGTCTGGGGGGTTTCCACTCATACCGCTCTTCTAGACAGAGTGGAATCAAAAGCTTTTCGTCTCATCAACTCCTCTCCACTAACTGACTGTCTTCAGCCTCTCTCTCATCACCACAATGTTGCATCTCTAGCTATCTTCTACCGCTATTTCCATGCAAACTGATCTTCTGATCTTGCTAACTGCATGCCTCCCCTCCTCCCGCGGCCTCGCTGCACAAGACTTTCTTCTCTCTCTCACCCCTATTCTATCCACCTCTCTAATGCAAGAGTTAACCAGTATTCTCAATCATTCATCCCTTTCTCTGGTAAACTCTGGAACTCCCTGCCTGCATCTGCATTTCCTCCTTCCAAAGACTTGGATTTTTTCAAGGGGGAGGTTTCAAGACACTTATATATATATATATATATATATATATATATATATATATATATATATATATATATATATATATATATATATATATATATATATATATATATATATATATATATATATATATATATATTATCATCTTCACCCTGTTTTCAATCTGGGGCACATGTACTCCCAGGGGTACAATATGTGCTTTTTTTTTTTTTTTTTGAGGGGGGAGGGTACGTGATAATTTTATTATAGGACTTTGTCTGACACATGAATTCACAGACAACTATTGTTATCGTTACAAGTACAGTACAGTACCCTCCCTCCCTAAAAAGAAAAAAAAAACGTATTGTACACCAGGGAGTACATATACCCCAGGCTGAGCACAGGGTGGTGAAGATGGAAAAAAAAAAAAAAAAAAAAAAAAAAAAAAAAAAAAATATATATATATATATATATATATATATATATATATATATATATATATATATATATATATATATATATATATATATATATATATATATATATATATATATACTCGTATATATATATCTTCAGCAGCCTGTTCTCAACCTCGGGTACATGTACTCCCATGGGTACAATACGTTTTTTTTTTTTTTTTTTTGAGGCGGGGGAGGGTACGTAATAAGTTTATTATAGGACCTTATCTGACCCGTGAATTCACAGACATCTATTGTTATCGTTACGTACGATACTGCCATGGAAACGTTATTTTTGTTTAATTTTTTGTACTGTTATCTATTTACAACCTAGGTAAGACAATTTACCTCCAGCCCTCTAATTTTTGTCTATGCATTTTTTACATTATTTCTGCTACATATTAGTATTTTCTGTAAAGAAAACAATAAAAACTAATAGCACTGTCCAAATGACTAGAATAGAATTGGAGAATACGGACACAGATTCTACACCAGGCATGGCACATATCAGAATAATCTACCGTAATCATCATGCACTACCTTCCTCCGCCAACGCTTAAGCTCTCTATTATCATTATCTGCATGTTCTCCCCACCAAATGATTTACATAATATACCAGTTCAATCAGATTTATAAGCATAATTTCAATTGTCTCTGTCATCTTTCAGAAATCAGCAGTATACTCGTTCTCTCGCTCTGCTCGTTCTGGAGAATAAAAAAAAAAAAAAAAAGCCAGTAGAAATTCAGATAATGAACAAATAACAATAGAACAACAATGACTGGATTTATTTATTTTTTAACTAAATAAAGCATTATTATGAAAAGAGGCCTTCTAATATGATGTACTTTTCTTCTTATCATTATTATTATTTTATCGTCAAGCTATCATTGTTATTATTGCCACCATCGTAAATACTGCTATAACTACTACATATTACTAATACTGCTGCTACTGCTGCTACTACAATTACCATCATTATCATCATCATCATAATCACAGTGATCATGAAGAACATAAGCAAGTAAAATATGAATTTCAAATCACAATTTCTTCATGAATCGAAACATTTTTCACTTCCTGTCATAGTGACTGCCATTCACCGGAAGGTAAAATGCCAATGCTTCCACTGTTCTTTGAGGCGTCAGCAGCATCTACAGCCGTCTTTTGCAGTTATAGATTGGACGGCATTCCCCCCGCAAGTTTCTCATGTGACACGGTTCATCGCAGGTCGGGCAGACTGTAAGGGAGCAGTGGAGTAAGTGGAGTAAGTGTTGATCAACCATGCTGCTATTAAAATCACACGAGAGAGAGAGAGAGAGAGAGAGAGAGAGAGAGAGAGAGAGAGAGAGAGAGAGAGAGAGAGAGAGAGAGAGAGAGAGAGAGAGAGAGAGAGAGAGAGAGAGAGAGAGTAGTTTTATGGAATCTTAAGTAAACAGATCTATGCACAACGGTGAGAAGACTACTCACTTTAATCTCGCCCCCATTACAGCTGTGTGTGTAATTCATCAAAGCCTGATCACGAGGGACCCACAACCACCAACCGTTTGTTATCCTCTCAGCGCGACCTCAGAGCTCATTATTGCCGATCATTGACAATAACCTCACACACACACACACACACACACACACACACACACACACACACACATCATTAACGACGCCCTCACTGACACCCCCCATCGCTGGAAGTATGTGGACGACTGCACCGTGGGCGTCCCAGTTTCCACCAAGAACCTGGACTACTCGCCACTACAAGCAATTCTGGAGCGACTGCAGACGTGGACGGAGGAGAGCAGGATGACCATCAACCACAGCAAAACTGTGATAATGCATTTCTGTACCTCCTCTGTACCAGTGCCCCCTCCCCAGCTCACAGTGGGCCCTCACCCCCTCAAGGTGGTCCGATGTGCCAAGCTTCTCGGAGTCACGGTGGACGACCAGCTGACCTGGAAGCAGCATGTCGCCAGCACTGTAAGATCAGCTACCTACAGGCTGTACATGCTGCGCAGACTCAGGTCGCTGGGGACGCCGACAGATGAGTTAAGCGGGGTGTACCTCACCTTCATCCTCCCCAAACTCATGTACGCCTCCCCAGCGTGGTCCTCCTCCCTCACACACATTCAACAGGTAAAGCTAGAGAGTGTGCAGAAAAGGGGGTGCAGGGTCATCCTTGGCCCTGCCTACACCACCTATGAAGAAACCCTGACCACCCTGAGTCTGTCCAGAATATCCACCAGGCACCGAGAGGCTCTGGAGAAGTTTGGAAGGGGACTACTACATCACCCACGTCTCAGAAACATGCTGCCGCCTGACGCGCCTCGCCCGGTCCGTGCCACCAGACACCACAACAAGATAACGCCCCTAAAGGCGCCGCGCACGGACCGGTACAGACTCAGTACGATTCCCACCATGGTGCGAGCCATCAATCAATAGTCCCTTTTAGATTAGACTTACCTTTATGATTAATGTTAAGTATTTCCCCACCCCCTCTGTACATTTTCAGTTTGTTAACTGCCTAAATAATAAACCGTTTATTATTATTATTATTATTATTATTATTATTACACCATCCCCTTGGTCAGGGGAGACAGTAACTGCTCCACTTGTCAGCCAAAGAATCCCCTAGTGGGGTTCGAACTCACAACACAGACTCAGCCCCCTTACCACTGAGCCACAAAGCTGTGTGTGTGTGTGTGTGTGTGTGTGTGTGTGTGTTCCTAAAAAAAAAAGGTAAAAAAAAAATAATAAAAGTAAGACACAGCAATCTGGAAACCAAACACGAAGATTTCACAGCAATAAACTTAACAAAAGAAGAGGAGACCAAAAATGTAAAAAAGAAAAAGAAAAATCCAACTATAACAAGATTTGCGGAATACAAACAATGTACATAAGTATAAAGAAAAAAAACGTGATATATTGATCTTTTTTTAATAATGGACATAATGAGCTTAAATTGATCCTGGAAAAGTGCAAATAGGTGCATGCAAGTGATTAAATACGTAAACTCATACACCATCTATATGCCATACTTACGGATACACCGAACGGCTAGGTCGAACTCGACGGGTGGGACGGCGACGTGTAGCGGAGGAATGGCTGGGGATGGCGCCCTCTGCCTTGCGGCTTTCCCGTGAGCGATGGCCACATGGGACGGGAATATTATGGGAAGCGCAGCAGCCTTCGCCACATCAACCTGCACCTCCATCACCACCACCACGGCCAGCAGCAACCAGCCTCTCACGCCTCTTACTGCCATTATTAACCCCTGATTAATGTGAAACCTTTTGGAAAAAAAAAAAAAAATGATACTACACGTAAACTTTTGAACTCTCTCTCTCTCTCTCTCTCTCTCTCTCTCTCTCTCTCTCTCTCTCTCTCTCTCTCTCTCTCTCTCTCTCTCTCTCTCTTTCTGTATCCCTAGGTAAGTAGAACATTTAACTGGGCATTTGCAGATATAATTTATGTTGTATAGGTGTTGAAATACAGTTTTATTTGCACACAACTTGCTAACTAATGTCAGGTGTTTGCCACCGGCAAGAACAATGTAAAAACTTTGAAGCAATAAACAGACATGGGGAAGGCTAGTATCTATTATCCTCTCTGCCCATTGGGATGGCCCGAAGGGACTTAAACCGCTCAAAAATACTCAGGGTTGGGCGACATGAGTCACACAGAGAGGATGACTGAAGAAACTTCACCTTGTTTCCTGAGTGGTAAGGCTCATGCGCCTAAGGGAACCCTATACCGCTAGAGCTCTTGTTCTGGTTCGCGCAGTCTACCAGCTTAGGGCGTCCCCTGAGTCGTTAAGGGAACATTGGCCCACGACTACACAGTAGACGCAGAGAGACGGCACAGCCTCACAGACAGTCGGCGCACCGGACGGAAGGAGCTGCGGCCTGCTGCCCCCATATCGAGACCCGCTGCGGAGGACTCAGCCGGCGAGGAGGAGGTACCACGACGACGGAGGTCAGCAAGAGGTTAAGGGAAGGGTGACGGCTCTTCTAATCCCTCCCCCACCCCGCCACTTAGCATGGATTCGTAGCATTATTATGTGTGCTTTCCCTATTGAGGAAACTGAATTCTCTACAAATTCATAATGTAAGGTAAAATAAAATGTACTTAAAACTCCCTGTTCATTTCCACAACAGCCAGTTCAGGTATTGGGTAAGTTAAGACAACGAAGGGTTAAGAATAAAGACTAAGGGAAATAAGATTCCCTTAAGAAGTGCAGCTCACGAAGTGTAGTTATCATTCCTGATAAATCACTCACAATCTGATAACAGACTCGTGTGAAAATATCTTATGCAGCCTTGTAAAGCGTGACGAGATTAAATATTCAGTTGTTACTCGTCAATCGGAATCTTTATGGGATTCGTGGTATAGGATTGCCTTTCTTAACTATCAAATGTGATCAGCTGGCGGCAGGAGACGAGAAAATGTCATACGACGGATGTGTACTAGCATTCAAAACACACCGCTTGATACACTGGGTTACAGATGTTCCTAGTGCCTTACTCTTCACCAATCTATATTATTGTCTAAACACACGATTACTGCCAGATCCAAACTAGTAGCTACTGTATAAGCAGAACTGAGTAAAATTCTTGATCATTACCTCCACAACAGCTGAACACGCCACTTCGCCAGACACAACACCGCCTGATCCTGCTCCAGAGACACGACTGAGGATCTTGATTATATTTTCAAGTTCTTTAACCTATCTGTAGTTTCTGTACCAATTAAAAAATGGTGGAAAGTGATAGGGACGTCCTGTGTGTATATGAATTCTGTAACATATCTCGCTCTCAGCAGGATGCCTTGGCTTATGAGGATGTCGCACCTCATGAATGTGTGGTGTGATGTACGTAATATATCATAAGAGTAAAACATACATAAACACACACACACAGGGTCTTGTAGTGGTTGGCAAGATGGTTAGTACGCTTGGCTCTCTATCGAAAAGGGGACAAGGCAGATAAGATAGGAGAGGCCGAGTTCACTTCACACTATCCGTTTCACACGTCCTTCTGGGGAGGGAGTGCGTCATCAGGGACGTCACTCCATCGACGGGAAAATTAACTGGAGCTGCCGAATTTCTTTCCGTGAGACGGGAGAGCGCTAACACCCACACACACACACCCACACACACACACAAACACAGGAAGTCCCCGCCACATCACACGTACATATACTCGTACATCTACTTGTGTGATAGCGTTTAGTATAATTTTCTATAAGATAAAAAATAAATAAATAAATAAATAAACAAATAAATAAATAAATAAATAAAATAAAATAATAATAATAATAAAAATACTTCGACCAAAATTCCGAAATAAATTCTAAGGGTACAAAACGAGGAATAGGACACTCGAATTATGTACTAAAGGTGGTGCAATAAGTGTCACATGTTTACCTCACATATCCGACGTCCGTCATGTGAGGCACGGACGGTGAGGCGCGGCAGCATGAATTTATATACCTGCAGGGCGATCAAATAAGTTATCTCGTTCTGTAATAACGAGGAAAATTTATAGAGATGTGGAATCGCTAAGTGTAAAATTTCAACAGAGGTCACGCAAAGACGATTGGCGAGCAGGGGAGCAAGCGCCAAGAACCCTCAGCTCTCACTGCTATCTCTGAGCTACTTTCTTTCTTTCTTTTTTTCTTATATAGAAGGGGCACTGGCCAAGGGTGACAAAAAGTGCTAAAAAGGCTTTAATATTACATCTTACATCATCGGCATTACAAATGAGAGAGAGAGAGAGAGAGAGAGAGAGAGAGAGAGAGAGAGAGAGAGAGAGAGAGAGAGAGAGAGGATATGGTGATACGGCCGCAGCTGACACCTGTACAGAATCGTGCAAGGAAAAGGAAAGCAAAATCAGTGTAATCTCTCTCTCTCTCTCTCTCTCTCTCTCTCTCTCTCTCTCTCTCTCTCTCTCTCTCTCTCTCTCTCTCTCTCTCTTTATATATATATATATATATATATATATATATATATATATATATATATATATATATATATATATATATATATATATATATATATATATATATATATTCACCTATCTATATTTTTTACACTTCTTAATTTTCGTGGTCGGCTAAAGAGTTAGGTTGTCGTGCGCCCTATTTTGGAATGTGAGCTACCGTCACATTTCATTATTCTGTCAAATATTTATTTGTAATTTGTAATTGTCAGTAACTCTGAGAGATAAGGATACAATGAGTTCCGTAACCTGCAATAACTTACAATGAGCTGCCTTATGTGCTGTATAGAGTGGCTGCGAGGGTTCTGAAGGGCGGCGGGTTCACAGGAAAACTCCCTGGTTGATCTTAAATGTGATTTATAGAGGTGTTTCTTTTCCTATCTAGAAGCCACGATCTCTCTCTCTCTCTCTCTCTCTCTCTCTCTCTCTCTCTCTCTCTCTCTCACGTAACTAAAGTCGGTGGCTGTCCTGTCTCATCCAGTGAATAAAACTAGAGGAGAGGTCCCATTCCATATTCTGAAACGCATGAAAGAGGGAGAGGGGTTCCACTCACAACGCTCTTTTAGATAGAATGGAATCAAAAGCTTTTCGTCTTATCAACTCTTCTCCTCTAAATGACTGTCTTCAGGTTGTCTCATCGCCGCAATAAGTATCTTCTTACTGTCTTCTACTGCACAAAACTTCTTCTTTCTCTCATCCTTATTCTGTCCACCTCTCTAATGCAAGAGTTAACCAGTATTCTCAGTCATTCATCCCTTTCTCTGGTAAACTCTGGAACTCCCTCATTGCATCTGTATTTCCTCCTTCCTATGACTTGGATTCTTTCAAAAGGGAGGTTTCAAGACACTTAACCTTTGTTATTTGATCATCCTATCTGATGTCGTTTTAGGAACTGGCAATTGAGTGCACGTTTTTGTTTTTATAAAAGAATTTTTGTTGCCCTTGGTCAGTGGCTCTTAAAAAAAAAAAAAGCTGAGGAAAGTGCGGGTTGGCCATGTTCTCTCTATCACAGACAATATTCGTACTGTATGTAAATTAGTAATGATGTACTATTTCATACGGAGAATGTATGTGTATATATATGTATTTATGTATGTATGTATGTATGTATTATTATTATTATTATTATTATTATTATTATTATTATTATTATTATTATAATGATAATAATAATGATAATAATAATAATAATAATAATAATAATAATAATAATAATAATAATAATAATAATAATAATAATAACAATAACAACAATAATAATAACAATAATAATAATAATAATAATAATAATAATAATAATAATAATAATAATAATAATAATTACCATTATTATTATTATTATTATCATTATTATTATTATTATTATTATTATTATTTTCATTGCTGTTAGCGGTAGTAGTAAATAATAGTAGTAGTAGTTGTAGTAGTGGTGGTGGTGGTGGTGGTGGTAGCGTCAGTTCAGTCACCACTACCATCACCACCACCACAGCCACCAACAGCAGCACCAGCAGCATTATTATTATTATTATCATTATTATTATTATTATTATTATTATTATTAGTAGTAGTAGTGGTGGTGGTGGTAGAAGCAGCAGTAGCAGCAGTAGTAGTAGTAGTAGTAGTAGTAGTAGTAGTAGTAGTAGTAGTAGTAGTAATAGTAGTAGTAGTAGTAGTAGTAGTAGTAGTAGTTATATGAGACAAATGATGGTGTAACGGTCAAGGCAGGAAAGAAATAATAAAAATAATAATAATAATAATAATAATAATAATAATAATAATAATAATAATAAAAGAGGATTAAAATATGTTGATGACTACAAGAAACAAACAGTTTGATTGTTCAGACAGCAAGAAAGAATACGCAGGGTACAGTGAGACCAAGCAGGAAGTGAAGAGATAAGAAATTGAAAAAAGAGAGAGAAAAAAAAAAAAAAAAAAAAAAACCTTCGCAGGAACTGACACCGTGAAGGAGATAAGGGAGACTCACAGTCCGTCGCAGTGTTATTTTGATAGCTGAATATCTGGTCTGGTGAAGCAACTGAGGTCTCTTTACCCATCCTGTGACTTCCCTGTGTGGCTGACACCTTCCCCACATACTGAGTGTGAGTACTGCGCAGTGATAGGCACGTTGTCATGTAACAACTCGAGGATGACGGCTCGTCATCCTCGGCTGTCCATCTTAACAGACGGCAGCGAGTTTTCCGGGCAGAGCTAAGTGAGTGAGATTTCCCTTCGTTGTATTTTTATTCCTTCAATGAAATGTGTGTGTGTGTGTGTGTGTGTGTCGTCTTGGTTACCCATCATTGCAGGGACGTCAAGAAGGTGCTGGATCGAAGTAATTACCGTCATAATCATAACTGCGTATCACCGTCATGCGGCATTGATAATCAAGTAACGCCTGTCTCTGTATTTTCATACGACAGCGATGTTGCGGCGCATTCCCCTTTTTTTCATTCAATCACTCAATCAATGTGTCTCACTGTCAAACCTAGCACATCTCTAACGTCACTTTACACGTGACTTTAAATCCATCAAAAACCACACGGTTAAGCTGCAGTCTGACGTCATCTTTCTGTTATAAAGGAAGACAAGGGTTTATTTGTTGTTAGTTTCTTCGGATTCCTGGCTCCATCAGCGAGTAAACAGTACGTGATCTCTCATACTGATCTGATATCAAACATTTTTTACTCATATTGTTTTGACTTGAAAACTAATGAATACATTTAAAAGGATAATTTAGTTATCGTTCAGTTCTGCCAATTTTGTTTCGTTCCGACAATTAACCAATGTAAAGACTATATATATATATATATATATATATATATATATATATATATATATATATATATATATATATATATATATATATATATATATATATATATATATATATATATATATATATATATCACAATAACTTAGTCTAAGCTAACTTAACACTGATTTTCGAATTTCAAAAGCTACATATATGGAGCGAAGTCAACTGCTGAGAGGCAGATATCATGATCATAATGATCTCTTTATGACGTGCCATTATAGTGTGCCTGCGTTGCTTCTGTGATTGGCCTACGCCAGTGGTTCTCAACTTGGGGCCTGTGACAAGAATTTAGGGGGACCATAGCGGGCTGTTATAAATGATACATTTCTAAATAATGTTAGGAATCTGAAAAAAAAAAAAAAAAAATGCATCACTCGAGATTTGTCCTGGCAGAAGAAAATTTTCTATCAATTGTAATAAGCAAAGGTGTTCTCAACATTCAATTATTATTATTGTTTTTTTATTATTTATTGTTTATTTATTTATTTATTATTATTTTTTACCTTTTTTGTCGGGATGGGATTAGGGAGAAAAATGAAGGGGAGCCACAGGAATGTTGAGAATTCATGAAGGAGGGGTGGGGGGATTGGAGAGAAGATTGAGAACCACTGGCCTACACCAAGGCAGCAATGCGGATGTGCGTTTCAATGAGAGAGAGAGAGAGAGAGAGAGAGAGAGAGAGAGAGAGAGAGAGAGAGAGAGAGAGAGAGAGAGAGAGAATTTTACTATATTCTGGGAATTGAAAACTAAATAATTATGTTCTTCCTGAATCAAGAACACTCATGTCCCGCCATCAATATCTTGGAGTGATGGTAACAGTAGTGTTATATATAATAACACTGCTGGGGCCTGCCTCGGGTTACGACAGCGGGGATTTATTAGAGCAGACCAACGCGACTGATCTTACTGAGGCGACTGCCGCTGAGGACATCAGCAGGGTCAGGTGCATAGGTGAGTCCTGCCTGACTAATGCCAGCACAAAGCAGCTCTTCATTTCTTTGTATACCTTAGTGATATAAAGTGATTTCATAAGCCACTACCTTTGTAATGATCATATTTAAAGGATATTTAGGATATACAGTATTTTAGGTAAATGCTGCGCGTTGAGGATTGGCGTGAAAGTGACGGAAGTAATTATCATACAACCTCGTTCATATTTACTGAATACTGCTATTTTCTTTACTTATACCGAAGGCCCTGGCTAAAAAGTGTGAAAAAAGAAGGGAAAAGGAAAAGACAAAAAATTCAGCTTCATAGACTGATCGCCTAAGAGAACACAGACAAGGCTTCGAGAATCTAATGGTGACACGACACATTCTTTCCTTACACAAAAACTTCCTACAGCTCAAAATTAGAGAATCAGAGCAAGGTAGAATATTCAACTTTCATTACTATGTAATCAGCCTTCACTGTGTATTTTAAGTGCACTTCGTAATTTAATATTATTGTTGTGGTTAAAGTAATGCAGTGGTAAGCCCATCTGTCTATTCATCTAACTCGCGTTTTCACAAAACTATGAGATCCATTTTGTCGAGAAAATCAGTACCATTCTGTCAGAAATGGTGATACTCTACCTATAAAAATAAATTAAATAGAATAAATAAATAAACTGAGCAAATGGATAACTAAACAAGTAAAATAAAATAAATTAATAATAAAAATAAAAATATGATGATAATAATAACAATAATAATAATAATAATAATAATAACAACAACAACAACAACAACAACAACAACAACAACAACAACAACAACAACAACAATAATGATAATAATAATAATAATAATAATAATAATAATAATAATAATAATAATAATAATAACAACAATACTAATAAACTGAAAAGAAAGTAATGTGAAACATTATCAACCAACAACCCTTGAGGTTGTTGGTTGATAACTGAAGTTGGTTGACTGAAGTTGAGGCTCGATGTTAAGCTTAAGCCAGTGTTATATGAGTCCAGTGAGGACATTACACATGAATATTTGCAAAGAATGTGCTGCATACTGTATATCATTGCTGTCAATTAAGAACATTTATAAAACTGAATCAGAATATCTGGGTATGTAAAGATTCAATGATTCCTTCCTCTATAGCATGTCCATCTGGCTGTGATCATTGTCACCAGTATGTGAATGGCCAGTGCCGACCAATCTTTGGCTGCCAGTAACAAGTCTATACTCCGAAGCCACCATCACTACCACTGCTCACAAAACACATTGAATTTCTATATAACATGTAATATCATTTAGTATTATATATATATATATATATATATATATATATATATATATATATATATATATATATATATATATATATATATATATATATATATATATATATTATAGACAGAATGAGAGCATAACCTTTTGATTTGACTGTACATTGAAATTACCCATTTTATATTCAGCTAAAAATGTTCTATAAGAGTCAGTGAGTCCTTCAAAAGTTTCCTAGGATTAATAAGTTTATTTGGTAAGTTGCAAGAACTATAATTTGTATCTCTTTAATCTAGTGTCATCTGAGACATACATGACTTTTTATGCTTATGAAATGCAAATAAATTACTTATTGTGTATTTACAAATGAATAAAGCTTCAAACAAGATGTAACAGTACTTATTGTTTAATGTTTCATTATTCTGTCCTCTCATTCCACTGGAGATTGCCATCGTGATTGAATGAACAAGTATGTTCTCCATTATGAAACAGGATATGGATGAGTTCAAAATCAGATTCAATGGGCCAGAAGGTCAAGCTTTAATTGATTGGACCATTAAATACCTCATGACTAGTTCAGCTTTAGCTTATATTATGGCAACCTGTTTTGGTATTACATTATTCTCTTCTTTTAGATTAATTTCTGTGGGGTTTTGTTAATCTAATGTAACAATTCAGTTTGGAAAGTGTGGCTATGATTGTTCCTCTCACTGGGAAATGACATTCATTTCCTGGCTGACAACCATACCACACATACCACACACCACATTACCTCAGATTGGACTTTATCCCACTCCCATTTTACCAAACTTCACAATACCTGCTACCACCATGCCACCAGTGTTAAGGATGTATGAAGATATATATCCTTTGTTATGAAACAATGAGAAATTAAGCTATTATAAATAAGAAAAGTGGATATGATTGCCTAACCAATCCAGTTTTAGCTCATGCTTCAGTATCCTGTCACAAAATTACACCCACTGCATCTATCATACTCCTATACATATATGATGCATAATGTCATAACATGGCAGTTGAAACCTATTGAATATCATGGGTGTGGCTGATTGATATATGAAAATTTTGTTGAATTATGATAAGTGTTTTGAACACCTGAAAGTGTTCTTACCCAAGGACCTGATTTACATTTTTTTTTTTTTTTATGGAAAAACAATAAGTTAGTGCTGAAGTGAAAAGTTTATGTCATATGTTTATATTATGTAGGTAAGTGTTTGTTTATTCTATCACTATCTCACTAGTTTGTGGTTGAATTCATGGAATTGAGAAATTAAAAAAAGTGCCCTTTCTTTTTTATCTAACATTTTTTTTCCCACATTCTTCTCTTCCATGAATTCAACCACAAACCAATGATATTCATTGTACTGTGGTGATAGATACTTATTTGAACCACAAAGTTCAATGATTGGTGTATTGTTGTAAATAATTGGCTTTCTTAATCTGATCACTTATGTAAATACGATCCCAGTATTGTCCTGAGAATAAAATCCTAGTGTGGGCTCCACCTTAGACATACATACATAAGTGGCAATTTCAAAATGAGTAACTTATCTTAAGAACTATTTGTAAATTACATACATATATACATGTGCACACGCATATATACTCGCATTATATATATATATATATATATATATATATATATATATATATATATATATATATATATATATATATATATATATATATATATATATATATATATATATATATATATATATACATACTGTATGTAAATTATGATATTTTCCCATAGATTTACATTTTTATAGTGAGATATATTTCTGCAAAAAAAAAAAAATAATAACTTTACAGAAAGTGTGTAGAGATCCATAAAAAAATTATATACTACAGTATACCAAACAAATACCTATTGACCTACATACAAAGTTATAATCCCCCCTTTGAGAAAACAGCTAACAAGATAAGGAGAGAATTTTCAGTTCCATTGTTCAATACCATTCACTTACATTTTTGCATATGCAGGGGATTTAGTTGCATTATTTTAAGACATGGATTTTATGAGAAATGTATCAAAACATCTTTGGACCTATATTACCATTGCCTGTAATCAAACTCTTCTACTATCACTGTTTGGGAAACTGATTTGTACATCTCTTCTTTCAGTAAAAGAGCTTGAGAAGCTCTACAAAGGGCAGCGTTAATGAAATAGATATCTTTATTGGTTCTAAAGTTATAAGAACACAAATATGAACACATTTTCATAAAATTTTCCTGATTCCAACTTTGAGGGACAGGCATTAGGTAGGTAAGAGAAACTGATGGATAGATATATATATAAAAATAAAGAAATAAATGTTAGTACATAAATGTATAGGTAGACACAGATAAAACACCTATTTAATTATCTTTTATATTGGCAAAAGACCACAAAAAAATACATTAATGGAATAACTTATGAACAATGTGTTCAGGCCACTGAAGGCAATGACATACTGCATACCATTTCTTTCTACACACTGAATTTTAGCACCAACAATGGATGCTGCAACACTTGCATTATATGTTGTTACGGTCAGCCTCTGCAATCCTTTGGAAATACATTAGATTACTCACTAATGTTACGAACAAATATGCCAGAATGAAATGTAAGATAAACTTATTAATTTTGGACTGGTTTAATATACAGTGGAACCTTGGTTGCCAAAAGGCTCCCTTTTCGAACAAATTGGTTATCAAACAAAATTTTGAACCCATAATTGCTTTGGTTGCCATACCATAATCTGATTCTCGAACAAGCTATATGGCAGCTTTATTCTTTACTTAGTTGTAAATGAATATATAAAATAAGTATAACACTTATCTATACTGTGTAACTGATGTCAAGTGTTTAGGAGAGGTGACACTCTGTTGCCATTCTCCAGCTGAGCAGACCTTGCTCTCTCTGAGGCTTGAGAGAAAACAGCAGGAACTGTGTCTGTTGGGATGACTGAGCTAGAAGTCTCTCACCTGGTCTTCCTCACTTTATTCCCCTAAACTGATTTTTCTGTTGTTCAAATAATGAGACTTCCCTGTATAATTTTATGTACAAAGTTCTGTTTTAAAAGTCTAAAAAGCCTTCATCTGTTGTCTGGGAATGGATTACTCCATTACACATTGAGTCCTATGGGGAAAATAGTTTTGGTTTATGAACATTTCAAATATCAAACAGCATTCAAGAACAAATTCAGTTAGAGAACCAAGGTTCCACTATACTCTTATTTTGTATATTTGTTCCCTCAGATCTTTATGATTTTTAAAAGCTACTAATTCTAACATCTGGAGAGAGAGAGAGAGAGAAAAAAAAAAAGCTGAATAATGTAAAAAAAGTGCTATATATATATTATCAGAATGCATTTTTCAAACTAAACAGTAATGTCTAAAACATGGATGCAATGATCATAACATGAAAGTTCCTGAAGTTGCTGCTATAGCATTATAAATATGAGTATTATTAATGGGAACATACTGGGCAGTTATTATTTTGATGACCTCCTGAGCAGCACACCCACCAATATAAGCGGCAACAGAGTGCACTTCTGATGCCCCATATCGACACATCTCATGGATGAAGTCGTCCTTCACAATAGGACCACATCCCCAGTCAGCAAGTAATCTATTGACACACACCTGATAGGAAAAAATTAAGAAAATTAACACAATAATATGCAACTCCACACAGTTTGTCTTTAGACCACCTTAAAAGTACATTGTGTGTAGTGTATATACACACATTAAGCATGTTATCTATGAATGTACATTATGTACACAAATGTACACAAATGAAATGCATTTCTTTATTTTCAATAATAGAGAGCTTGGGTTGTGTTTTATTCTGCATCAATCTTATCTTAATGTGACACAATCTGTCAGTAAACAATAGGAAATCATCTGCTTATATGTTCCCACTGCACATGAGGTTGATAAGATGTAGGGAAATTACATAATAATCCTTGGCATACATTCACCAATAACTCAACACCTTCCAAGTCCTTTACTACTACGCTGTTCTTGAGCTTAACTACAAGTTTACTTTTGTCTCATTTCAAGACTTATGAATAATCTTACCTTTCTTCTTGTCTATCAGGGTAGCTTTGTTACAGTGAAGGAGGATCCTGGATTTGTGCTTGTCTTGTTCCAATCAAACTATATTTAATATAAAATTACTACCTCAAAACATTTCTAATACTGGCCCTCCCTGATATATGATTGGATTATGTTCCTGAAAATGTAATCGTAAAGTGAACTATTGTATAGTGAGTTAAGATTAAATGGAAAAAATATGGATGTGTCTTTGTGGCTTATGACAGATCTCCCACAGCCAAGATTGCTGCTTCACATCTCCAGTTCACAAACTGTTTATTTAGTTTAAAGAAACTATAAATTAGTAATAAATGGCAGCTCTTGCTATGTCTTTTAATATTTCAAAATCAAGTAACTTTGTTATAGAACTGAATTATGATACTGCAACTGAAGCAATGATGAGTTCAAAAATTTTGTTCGAAAATTGATTTGTTTGAAAAGGAAGGTGTTTGGTAACCGAGGTTCCACTGTATGGTTATTGCCTAAAGTAATAAAACACGTTACATAAATCAAATAAACAAGAATAAACCAATAAAATGAAATTAAGCAAAATTTTTTTTTGTATTTACTCTCACTGTAGTGTTGAGTCCATGTGTCCCACCTGAAGCTGGAGGACCCTTTACCCTAATGTCGCCTTCGAGGCTAAGGGACATCCAGGGCCCGTGTTCTACATAATGCAACATATTACATACATATTATGACTTTTGGGGAAGTTAGACAGTGTATCTAATCAAAAGAAACACGATATAAAGGAGAAGATGGTGGCCGACACACTGACACATACAGGCAACACAAGGCAAGGTTTGTTTATGTTTATGAAAACTGATCATACTGCTCCCAGCAATTATTTATAATAATACCTTATTGCCTCAAAGAAGAACATTATTTATTCCTAGTTACTAATATTTATTGTTATATTTATGGAGAAAAAAAATAAAAAAATAAAAAAAATAAAAAAAGAGAGCTGGGGATCATGTTATAATACACATGGCGAAGTTGCCATAATGTTGACAGGCTTCTGACAGGGTGAATCATGTCATAGCATTTTAAGAATGATAATAGGAGTTTATGGACGATGATATGAGTTTATGACAGAGTTATGTCTGAAATGCACCATTCTGTTTCGCTGTGACTGATGGACTTGGCTATGAAGGTTTGTAGAATATGGGCCCAGGGACTCTGTGCCACTATACTTACATGTGGAGCACGTGACAGTGCGCTTTCGCAATCATAAAAATGAAACATAATCGATCGTATAGTCAGCAAGGGGTAGTAAAGAATTATCATAAAAGCTAATTATCATATAATGATGAATCAGATAGCAGGGAGAACCTGTACTCTTATAACACAATGCTTACTTACAATGTCACTTCTTTTTATGACAAATTCATAGTTATTCTAAAACTCTGTCAATATATTATTTTTATACACTGGGTTTTTTACTCTACATCAGTGGTTCCTGAACTTTTTTTTTACATTATGCACCCTTTGGAAAAAAAAAAAAACACATCCCTCTGTCATTTATTTACACAAAGCCTAGGAATTAAATGGACTAGTAATATTAAGACAAAATACATAATAATGTGTGTGTGTGTGTGTGTGTGTGTGTGTGTGTGTGTGTGTGTGTGTGTGTGTGTGTGTGTGTGTGTGTGTGTGTGTGTGTGTGTGCTTTCATTTTTGTTGTATAATTCCAAATTGTGGCAGATGGATTCATGCCCATCCCATCCCACCTTGTAATCAGCTCAGGCCCCCCATGAAGTGTGTGTCATCCAGTTTCAGAACCACTGCTGTACTTTTTTTTTTTTTTATGTAGCAGCCATTCTAGGTACTTCAAAAGGTGACATGATTTTTTGTTTGTCACAAAGCAAAGTATATAATTTCAAAACACTTCTAAAATTTAGCTTTGCATTTCCAATTAAGAATAAACCTTTTCATAATCATTCAAACAAATCTTATTTATTGCAAGCTTGTCAGCAGTATGTTGACTGGCCAATTCAAGATCTAACTCCCCTCGTGATTTCTGGCATCTAGCCAAAAATATCTCCAATAACTTTGCTTCTTCTTCTTTCCCTCCTCTACTTCAACCAGATGGCACCACTGCTATCACGTCTATTTCTAAAGCTGAACTCTTTGCTCAAACCTTTGCTAAAAAGTCTACCTTGGACGATTCTGGGCTTGTTCCTCCCTCTCCTCCATCCTCTGACTACTTCATGCCACGTATTAAAATTCTTCGTAATGATGTTTTCCATGCCCTCGCTGGTCTAAACCCTCGGAAGGCTTATGGACCTGATGGGGTCCCTCCTATTGTTCTCCGAAACTGTGCCTCCGTGCTTGCACCTTGCCTAGTCAAACTCTTTCAGCTCTGTCTGTCAACATCTACCTTTCCTTCTTGCTGGAAGTTTGCCTACATTCAACCTGTTCCTAAAAAGGGTGACCGCTCTAATCCCTCAAACTACCGTCCTATTGCTTTAATTTCCTGCTTATCTAAAGTTTTTGAATCTATCCTCAACAGGAAGATTCTTAAACATCTATCACTTCACAACCTTCTATCTGATCGCCAGTATGGGTTCCGTCAAGGCCGCTCTACTGGTGATCTTCTGGCTTTCCTTACTGAGTCTTGGTCATCCTCTTTTAGAGACTTTGGTGAAACTTTTGCTGTTGCCTTGGACATATCAAAAGCCTTTGATAGAGTCTGGCACAAAGCTTTGATTTCTAAACTACCCTCCTACGGTTTCTATCCTTCTCTCTGTAACTTCATCTCAAGTTTCCTTTCTGACCGTTCTATTGCTGCTGTGGTAGACGGTCACTGTTCTTCTCCTAAATCTATTAACAGTGGTGTTCCTCAGGGTTCTGTCCTGTCATCCACTCTCTTCTTATTATTCATTAATGATCTTCTAAACCAAACTTCTTGTCCTATCCACTCCTATGCTGATGATACCACCCTGCACTTTTCCACGTCTTTTCATAGACGTCCAACCCTTCAGGAGGTAAACATATCACGCAGGGAAGCCACAGAACACCTGACTTCTGATCTTTCTAAAATTTCTGATTGGGGCAGAGCAAACTTGGTATTGTTCAATGCCTCAAAAACTCAATTCCTCCATCTATCAACTCGACACAATCTTCCAGACAACTATCCCCTCTTCTTCAATGACACTCAACTGTCCCCCTCTTCTACACTGAACATCCTCGGTCTGTCCTTTACTTTTAATCTGAACTGGAAACTTCACATCTCATCTCTAGCTAAAACAGCTTCTATGAAGTTAGGTGTTCTGAGACGTCTCCGCCAGTTTTTCTCACCCCCCCAGCTGCTAACTCTGTACAAGGGCCTTATCCGTCCATGTATGGAGTATGCTTCACATGTCTGGGGGGGTTCCACTCATACTGCTCTTCTAGACAGGGTGGAATCAAAAGCTTTTCGTCTCATCAACTCCTCTCCTCTAACTGACTGTCTTCAGCCCCTCTCTCACCGCTGCAACGTTGCATATCTAGCTGTCTTCTACCGCTATTTTCATGCCAACTGCTCTTCTGATCTTGCTAACTGCATGCCTCCCCTCCTTCCGCGGCCTCGCTGCACAAGACTTTCTTCTTTCTCTAACCCCTATTCTGTCCACCTCTCTAACGCAAGAGTTAACCAGTATTCTCAATCATTCATCCCTTTCTCTGGTAAACTCTGGAACTCCCTGCCTTCTTCTGTATTTCCACCTTCCTATGACTTGAATTCCTTCAAGAGGGAGGTTTCAAGACACTTATCCACCAATTTTTGACCACTGCTTTGACCCTTTTATGGGACTGGCATTTCAGTGGGCATTTTTTTTATTAGATTTTTGTTGCCCTTGGCCAGTATCCTTCCTACATAAAAAAAAAAAAAAAAAAAAAAAAATTTTCTGTTTACTTCAAAATACTGAGACTTATATACTAATACTGTATCAGCTTCCTCTTACCTTTAGCCTCACAATATCAGTCTCCACTTGATCTTGGAAATAACCTGGGTATGCCCGAAACTCTGAGTGAAACTGATCCACTGCCCGCAGCATCACATACCACACCAGATCACTCTCTGGGTTCTCCAGATGTGCACCTAAAACATCAATATACTGTGAAAGTCAAGTAACTTATTAAAATCACTGAGTGAATAATGCAATTGGGCACCTACATATAGCTGTCCTTCTCTAAAATCACAACATTCCTAAGCTGCAATACTGCACTAGATGACAGATGGCTTCATGTGTAATAACATTTACATACTCAAAAGGAGGGTAACTGAGTACAAATTACAGTGAAATGGTTTAAACGCTATAAGTAACAAATACATTTATGGATTTTGCACACATGTAACCTGGGGGAAAAAAGTCAAATAAAAAATGCTTCCATAGAAACACCATTAAGGTATTATAAAATAATTTTCCATTCTTCCTATGTATTTTAAAGTAAGATAGTAAAATATGACCTGAGTACTTCACAAAAATTTTAGATATGAAGAGCTGTAGAGAAACAAAGGCATGGAGATCAGAGTGACAAAGAGATCATTAACAAAGTGACATCATAGAGAGGTATTTTGGATGGAGCAATGGAAGAATCTATAGGGTGGGGAAACATCTACTAAATAATCAATAAAACATACTGAAAAGGGCATGGAGAAGTAAGCAAGCAATACAGATGTGAGAAATGGCAAAAAATAAAGTATTAAGAAGCAAGCTTAGATCAAGATGTCAATGAAGTAATGAGAATGGGCAAACTTGGCTGTGCTGACAGAATGGATTAAATGTGTGGAATATTTTGAGGTGAAATGTAAAATAGAAACAGGTTCTACCTATGTGATTCAAAGCATTTCTCATAATATAGTGGCTATTTAAGCTTCATAGTTACTTCCTTCTCTGAAAATGGTGCAGACCTCATGAACTGAAGAACATGCATAGCATACATAAGTAATTCATCATTCTATACATTTTTATACAACAGCCAACTAAATACCTCTCTAACTGTTGTTAATATTTAGTTTCAAATACCTATTTCACTGAGATTGATGCTGCCCTTATATTCTTCCACAATTGGTTTGCCTTTTATGACTCGAAGTGCATGTGCATTCTTGCAGAAGTTCTTCACATCATTTTCTAATGATGGCATGACTTTCCGGGGACCCAGCTGCTGACTGTGTTCCTGCACTCTCCGCAACACCCAGTCAGCATCCTGTGCTGCTTGATCACGGTACCTGGCTCACATCAATATTAATGAGTATTTAATGTGCAATAACTACCACATAAAAATTCAACATCATTTGCTTCATAATAAAGAGCCATTTACATACAAGACAGAAATCCTCCTTAAAAAAGAGTAGCTAAGACATCTCCATCAGGGTTTAGAGAGAGCTGAATTGCTCCCTTTTCACCTATACCTTGCCTTATTATACTTATAGGAGCAAGGAGCAAACAAAGAGGAGGGGGTTTTCTGTCCCCTTACTCCATCCCTTTTAGACACCTTGTACAACATGCAGGAAATAGACACATACTTTATATTCTGTGTCTTAAAGCTGACAGTGAGATTATACAACACAGGTAATACAGACCACAGTAGTTGTTGGGGTTACCATATTTTTAAGTCTACAATTAATAAAAAATGTGGTATACAACACTTCAAGAAAATACTTACAAACTTTGAATTTTAATGTATTTTTCTGAATCTGCTGTCATATCTGGAATTGTGCCCCTGACTGGTAACACTCCTCGACCTTCAGAGGATACAAACTCATGCAGGGCTCTGGCCATGATCCAGAAAGGCTTGGTGGTGGGGCTTGGTGTGATATTTGCTGCTTCATTAAGGAGAGTTTGCACTCCACTTGGTATGGAGGTGGGTAATAGGGATGTATTTACTGCTTTAACTGCTTCATCAAAATTTTCCTCATTTTCGCCACTTTCTTTTTCTCTCATCCCTAAAAAGAAAATAATAAATAAATAAGTAATTAAAATAAATAAATAAATAAATAAATAAGTAAATAAATAAATAAATGCAATAAATAAGTAGAAAATAAATAAATAACAAATAAATAAGAAATAATACACAACATAAATAAATAAATATAAGAATTAGAACAAACATACAATCTGAATTACAAATAGTAAGCCTTACGCAAATATCAGAAGCATAATTTAGCCACAAAATATAAACAACGTACCAGTTTTAACGAGCTGAATAAATAATTTCTTTTCCTTGTAATTCTTTGGTGGAGCTCCATGTTCCTGATTCCACTTTTGCAGAAACTTGTAAAGAATAACAACATAGGGCACATGTGAGTGTTCCTTGTCATCCATTGCATCCAGATCAAGACTGTCCATGTACTTTTCCAGGGCAGAGAAAGGCCGGTCCAGTCTCAGGTCAGGAATTTCATTGTCCGGATGACTCTCTATGACTGTATGCTCCTCAATCTGAAGGTACATGTAATTTCTTGAGGGAATTCAACCTAATATGACTAAGTGCTCCCCAATCTGAAAGTATATGTCATTTCTTGAGGGAATTTCACCTAATATGACTGTGTGTTCCTCAGTCTGAAAGTATATGTCATTTCTTGAGGAAATTTCACATAATGTGATTGTGTGCTCCTCATTCTGAAGGTATATTTGAACACCATATAAAAGAAAAAAACTCCCATCTCTGCCGACCCTGCAACAATGACTGTGGTCTTTCTGGACAACAGCTCAGCTGAACTATCACAGGTACACAGACCACAAACCCTCTAGGCTGAGGCTTTGAAACCAGTGTGTCATGTCACATTTATAATATTTTTATCAAAGTAGGCCAAATCCTTGGCTTCACAGATGTTAATATATTCTACCATTATATACTGTACTCCACTGTCCTCAATGGGTAACAAATACTTTCAACCGGTAAATATCTGGCTCTGAAATCATGGAGGGTTTATCAAAGTACTATGTTCATGTGTGTGTTGCCCGTAATAGTTTGGCTGAATCATCCAGAAAACCCACAGAGGCCTGGGGTAAATTTTTTATTGTCTTTGAGTGTACATCATTTCTTGAGGGAATTTAACCCAACATTTATCGTTATCTCCATCATTGAAAAGGTTTTCTACAAGAAAGTTAAGTCCCCTTGAGATATCAAATGCAATTTTTACATCATCATTGAATGCACTCCTTTCATATGAAAACAATTACCCAAATCTATCAGATCAGTTTGGGGCACAATGTATCTCTCTCTCTCTCTCTCTCTCTCTCTCTCTCTCTCTCTCTCTCTCTCTTCCTGAGTATTTTCTTACACATGTATGTGAAACAACAATACAAAATTATGAACCATGGTGTGAATAGGCATGAATATACCTATAAATTCCTGCTTCAACTAATATTATACGAATTATTACTCTCTTGGAATTACTTTAAAGATTCCTTTTATAAGACAGGGGATGACATGGAATGGAGTGAGGTTTCTGGCAAAATGGAAGAGCTTGTCCTGTGTTACTTTGAAAGGAAGAGGAATGATACCTGTGCAACTAAGTATTTCTGGATTATTACATGGCAAATTTTTAACATATGAAAGCCAATAAACACAAAAAAAATTGAGATGCAATGACACTGGCTCTGGACTGTACAGGTCCTCCCTGCTATTCAATTGACCATTATATGATAATTCTTCTTTACTACCCCTTGTCCACTGTACAATTGGTCATGCTTTGTTTTTACAACTGTCCAAGTGCGCACTCACTCGCTCCGCATGCAAGTATAGCGGCATTTGTTTGGGTTAATGACTGTAGTGCTGCGATGCTACAGCACCCAGCATTTCCTGCACTCTCATTGATGTTTGCCAGCTGTATTGTGTGTGTGGAAGTGTCCAGGATTACTGTAGCTGTACTACTTTCTATAATTTTGCCAGTGATATGCAACATCAGCGAATTTATATTGGATGTCCCTTAGCCTCGGAGGGAACCTTAGGGCAAGGGGTCCCCCAGCCTCGAGGGGGACATATGGACTTGACACTACAGTGAGAGTAAGTAAAAAATTGTTTTTTTTATTAATTTTAATTTTATTGCTTTATTCTTGTTTATTTTATTTATGTAACATGTGTTTTGTTACTTTAGGCAATAACTGTATTTACATATGATATTTCATGTTTTTTATGAGTTTTAGGGGACATTAGGGCACATTCATACGGGTTTTGGAACACATCCCTATTTTCCCCTGTTTAATCTTAACTTCACTATACAATCATTCGCTTTACAATTGCATTTCCAGGAATGTAACCCAGTCATATATCAGGGAGGACCTGCATTGCAAGTGTTTTAGGATTATCTCAACAGTCCAAAAAATGTTGCATGACTACATATTTGTAAGCATCACATAATTAGATACAAGGATTTTAAGGATGCCCATGAAAATAAATATGAAAAGCATTTGAGATTAAGATATTATATAAAGCATATATGAGGCAAATAAATATAAGTGAAAAGTAAAAAGAATGCCTGTAAAAGAACTGTTGGAGTATTATTTGTTGTAGGCATCTTAACTAAGACTGTAACACACACACACACACACACACACACACACACACACACACACACACACACACACACACAGGGATATGGATGAGATGGAAAGGTTGAAGCAAAAGGAGCTAGTAGATAAAGCTAAAAAAAAAAAAAAAAAAAAAAAAAAAAAAAAAAAAAAAAAAAAAAAGGGAGAAGTTTTCTGGAGAGTAAGAGATATGAGAATAAAGAAATGGTACATCAACCAGTAAGTAGGATATGTTATACCAATGTAAATGGATTACTATCAACAAAAATTGAATTAAATGAGTTATTAAACAGAAATGCACAGGATGTTGTTGTATTATGTGAGACAAAATGGAAAAATGAATGGGGAACTCCTGACATTGGTGATGATAAATATGATTTATGGATGAAAAATAGAAGTGAAAAGGGAGGAGGTAGAGTGATCATTCTGACTAAAAAATGTATTGAAGTAGAGAAGGTAATAAAAAGTGAAAACAGGTCTGAAATTCTACAAGTGGTGATTAGAAGTGGAAATGGAAGGATAATGAATTATGTAGGAATGTATGTGCCACCTATGACCAATACTTGGCGAAAAGAAGAGCATAAAGAGATGTTGGTAGATGTGTTAAAAGGTCTTGAAAAGATGGTGGAAAGTAGTGATATAGTTATTGTTGGTGATTTCAATTGTAAGGAGATAAATTCGGAGACACTGACAACTCATGGAGTAATAGACTATTAAACTGGGCAGTGGAAAACTTGATGACTCAATGGGTTGATAGTGATACCAGATTTAGTGGAAGAAATAAACCATCAAAACTTGATTTAGTATTTAGCAAGGACATGGAAATTATTGAAGCTATACACTAAGACAGCCCTATAGGTAAAAAGTGATCATGTGTTGATGGAATTTAATTTGAAAAATGAAAAAGTAATCATTGATGAAAATTATAAGGTGAAAAAATTTGAATATAGTAAAACTGACTTTAAAAATTTAAGAAAGTACTTTGTTGCCATGGACTGGAAAGAATCTGAAGATGCAGAAGATTTCAAGAAAAATGGGATGAATTTATAAGGATATATAATTCTGCTGTGGAGAAACTTGTACCTAGAGGAAGAGCAAGATGAAAAAAGGGTAAGGAATGAATCATTACATAATGTAAAAAGGCTAGAAATTGTAAGTTAAATGCTTGGAATAGATGGAAGAGGAGGAAAACTGAGAGCAGATGGGAGGAATATACTGATGCTAGAAACAAGTACGTTGAGATAATAAGAATGGAGAGAAGAAACTATGAAAGAGGTATGACAGAAAAGTGTATAAATGAACCAAAACTATTCTTTAGACATATTAATGGGAAGATGAAGAAGGAAGGTGTATCAAGATTGAAAGTTGATGGAAAAGTCTACGAGGATGTACAGGACATGGCAGAGGTTATGAACAATCGTTTCAGGTCGGTATTTACTGTGGAAGGGGAGTTTGATGCTAGAAGGGATAAGATGATGAGGAATATACTAAGTACAGTCCCAGTCAGTTATGGGGAAATACTTAAGATGATGGAAGAACTTGATGTAAATAAAGCATCTGGTCCAGATGGAGTATCAAACTGGATAATGAAGAATGGCACTCTCATATTTGGATGAAGGAATGATAAAAAATAGTTGATTTCCATGATAAAACCAATATTGGAATATGCAGCAGTGGTGTAGTCTCCTCATACAAGGAGGAATATTATAAAATTGGAAAGAGTACACAGAACAGTCACTAAGATGATTCCAGAGTTGAGCAAGTCGACTTATGAAGAGAGATTAAGAATGTTGGAAATTCCTACCCTTGAAAATAGGAGAGTGAGAGAGGGGATTTAATAAACATCTACAGAATAAATGGTATGGAAAATGTGGACAAAGAATGTTTTATAAATTTAGACACAGAGTACATGGGAACACAGTAAGAAGTTGAAGAAAGTTAACTGTAGAAGAGACATCAAGAAGTATAGTTTTCCTCACAGAAGTGTGAACAAATGGAATGAACTCAGTGAAGACATTGTCAATGCTGTAACTGACCATGCTTTTAAGACCAAACTGGATAGATATAGAGACGGGATACAATGAGATTGCTTCCCTCCTGTAAACCACAACTAGGTAAATACGCACAAACTGTAAAAGTTCTGGATGCACTTCATTGTAATATACTTTATAAATATTTGAAGTAAATGCTGAAGAAAGAGTACAAAGTTTTCATCTAAATTTCAATAAACTCATAAATTCATAAATGTCCATAATTTCTCACCTGTATTCTAATATAGCCAATCATACCGTAACTCCGCACCACGACCAATGGGATTTTGGCATCCCATAATACTTTGGAGAGCATAAGAAGTGTGCTGGAAGAGAATTATTATTGTAAATATAATCAGAAAAGTTAACATATGTAAGTTTAAGAAAATATGGTGCAATTTCTATATTAAAAAAATAAATGAATTCTTTCATTCACTCCTGAGATAAAATCATACCTTTCAGGCAAACATGTTGCAATAACACACGTAAATGGCGTGAAAAATTCTGGCTGATTGTCTAAAATTTCCTGAAGAGGCTGGTCCACGAATGTCCCTCGTACCTCTGGGTTGAGCTCCAGTAGGAGGCGAAGAGCCACCTCACCTCGCGGTCGCCCTATGCTTGCTAAATCCACAAAGAAACTGCAAATAGCATAAAAATAATAAGATAAGCTTGAAGAATCTTAGCTCAAATTTGGTATTGTATCAAGTCTTTGTGCCTATTTGAATTTTTGGTTCCTCCAAAAGAATGGCCAAAGCAAATACCGTAAAATATTGACTCACTGGATTTCATTGTATCAAAATATTACTTTTATTGGAAAGGACTGAAATTCTTATACATATCAGAAAAAAGCCAAAGTTTCTGGGTTTGCAAATACATCAGTCTGAAACCGATCTGATGTTACTCTTGCAATAATCACTTACTTGTTACCAGTATCCTGATGAGCAACTTTGGCATCATCAATTATAGTCACTGCTCCCAAGCCTGGCAACACTAGTGACTTCAGGGTTTCAGTTCCTGTTGCACTGGCATTAATAAGGCATACATGTCCTATCTCCAGCAGTGACTGGCCATGGTCACCCCATAGTCTGTTGGAGAACATAAACTTTAATAAACTAAAATGAACTTTACTAGCATTAAAGAGCAGCTAAAAAAATATATATACTCTAACACTGATATTAAATGGACACTCTACCAATGCCTTATCAAAATATGGGATATGCAGAGCAGCTAAAGGCAAGTAAGGTGCTGGACTTGTGCAATGTCACTTGAGGCACAATCTCTTATTACCTGCTCAACATTTCTGACATCTGTCAAAATCCAATTTTATTTGTTAAGGCATAGTGAATAGTCCCTAATTCCAATGAGAGAGAGAGAGAGAGAGAGAGAGAGAGAGAGAGAGAGAGAGAGAGAGAGAGAGAGAGAGAGAGAGAGAGAGTTGTAGTAGTAAACATAAAAAAAAAAAAAAGAAATCAAGAAAGTAATGGAGATAGTTTTCCTAAAATACTATCCAAATACTCATTCCCTTAGGGACATGAATTTTTTCCTCACATTACTAGTGAATTTCTCAATATACATCATTAGTCTAGTTTCAAGACCAATACATTTTTCTTACATGTTTTGACATGTTCTGAATGACCCTGCATATTTGCTATAGAGAATAAGATGCATCTCTGGATCAGATGCAATAATTTTTTTACAAGATTTTGAGGCATATAATATTGAGAGAGAGAGAGAGAGAGAGAGAGAGAGAGAGAGAGAGAGAGAGAGAGAGAGAGAGAGAGAGAGAGAGAGAGATTTAATTATAAATCTAATGAAAGTTCCAGTAAAAAAAGTTACTGTAGGACAAAATAAACAAGTCCATATATATATATTACTGTGGACATTATCACATGCTAACATATTCACGATTTTCCTAATTAGTGCTGGGAGGGGGTGGGGAGCAGTGTTGCCTTACATTGAAGAGATGTGGTTGTAAATAGTTACGTGACGCTTTTGTATAACTCCACTGCTAGTTCATTACGTTAAACTAAAGCAACTTGGGGAGGGATTACCGAGTTTGGATGATGAGGAACTGTGATATATGGTTTGAGACGTAACCTTTATCCCTCATCCTTCAAAATCTTCTCTCTATCATAATGTTTCCACAAGACCAGCAACAATGACGGTGGATAAATAATGTAAACAAAGGCTGTATGGCTAGGCACAGGAGCATCTCAGCACACAGCACCGCCCACACAGCGCCTTCATGACATGCTCAGCTGTTCTGCACATGGATTCATAATCTTCACCTTAACTGCCGGTCGTATTTCTTTGCCTTTTCAGTCTGCTCACATGATGCCGGGGCGGCGGACTCCATGCTGTGGTGGACTCGCAACATTCGGCCTTACTCGTGCTCGGTACTCTCCCCTCTGATATCGACTGATTTATTTTATGTAAGAGGAGCAGATCTTCTTCTTTCCCATAATACTCGTAAATGGGTAACCTTTATGCATTCATGCAGGTTAGGTAGTGAGGTTTATCAATACTACCGAAATTATAACCAAGCCTAAACGCACTCTCGTCAGCCTGGAGGAAGTGGAGACGTAATCGAGGCAGCAGGACTAGGATGGCTCTCACTGGTACGCGGGGTGTGGTGTTCATTCATTGCATGCCTCCACTTGCACGCTGATTCATAACAATTACAGTGAGGCAGCATAGTTTACATTCTCAGACCTCCTTTCCTGTTAAACCATGCCCCGGTTTGGCGCAGGTCCCAAGGGGTCACACTTACACAAGGTCCCAGTACAGCCTTCGAGTTGATTCTGCTACCTACATATACCTTATTTATTGTATAAATAATATGTTACGGTAAACTGCAAAAAAAAAAACGTGGATATGTCACTTACACTGACCTAATAAAGTCCCTCACATATGCTCTACTGGTATTTTAGATAATAAATGTTTCAGATTCTGAACATAAAAGCCACATCAGTGTAAGAAGAAAAAATAACTGTTATGAACGCTTTGAATATATTGCAGTTTAAGCCCTTACAATCTATACACCTGTAAGTCTTAAGTTGTATATTTTATTTTATTTTATTTATTTTTATTTTTTATTTATTTATTTATTTTTTGGTGCTTTCAACACACCGTGGAGTCAGTTGTCAGCAGGGTCAGTGTTAAATGTCTGCCATTACTTCAATTTACATTTTTGTAAAAATTAGTTTTTTGTGTTTTTTGGTATAGGTTTATGTGATGACACTCATAATTTTTTTTTCTTTTATATAGGAGGGACACCAGCCAAGGGCAACAAAAATCCAATAAAAAAAAAAGCCCACTGAGATGCTGGTCCCCAAACAGGGTCTGAAGTGTTAGTCAAAGATTGAAGTCAAAGAAGTGTCTTGAAACCTCCCTCTTAAAAGAATTCAAGTCATAGGAAGGTGGAAATACAGCAACAGGCAGGGAGTTCCAGAGTTTACCAGAGAAAGGGATGAATGATTGAGAATACTGGTTAACTCTTGCATTAGAGAGGTGGACAGAATAGAGGTGAGAGAAAGAAGAAAGTCTTGTGCAGTGAGGCCACGGGAGGTGAGGCATGCAGTTAGCAAGATCAGAAGAGCAGTTATCATGAAAATAATGGTAAAAAGATAGCTAGAGATGCAACACTGTGGCAATGAGGAAGAGGCTGAAGAGAACTAGTTAGAGGAGAGGAGTTAATGAGATGAAAAGCTTTTAATTCCACCCTGTTTAGAAGAGCAGTATGAGTGGAAACCCCCCCCCAGACATGTGAAGCATACTCCATACATGGACTGATAAGGCCTTTGTAAAGAGTTAGCAGCTGGAAGGGTGAGAAAAACTGGTGGAGACATCTCAGAATGCCTAACTTCATAGAAGCTGTTTTAGCTAGAGATGAGATATGAAGTTTCCAGTTTAGATTATGAGAAAAGGACATACCGAGGATGTTCAGTGTAGAAGAGTGGGACAGTTGAGTGTTATTGAAGAAGAGGGGATAGTTGTCTGGAAGATTGTGTCGAGTTGATAGATGGAGGAATTGAGTTTTTGAGGCATTGAACAATACCAAGTTTGCTCTTCCCCAATCAGAAATTTTAGAGAGATCAGAAGTCAGGTGTTCTGTGGCTTCCCTGCATAAACTGTTTACTTCCTGAAGGGTTGGACATCTATGAAACGTGGAAAAGTGCAGGGTGGTATTATCAGCGTAGGAGTGGATAGGACAAGAAGTTTGGTTTAGAAGATCATTGATGAATAATAGGAAGAGAGTAGATGACAGGACAGAACCCTGAGGAACACCACTGTTAATAGATTTAGAAGAACAGTGACCATCTACCACAGCAGCATTAGAACAGTTAGAAAGGAAACTTGAAATGAAGTTACAGAGAGAAGGATAGAAGCCGTAGTAGGGTAGTTTGGAAATCCAGGCTTTGTGCCAGACTCTATCAAAAGCTTTTGATATGTCCAAGGCAACAGCAAAAGTTTCACCAAAATCTCTAAAAGAGGATGACCAAGACTCAGTAAGGAAAGCCAGAAGATCACCAGTAGAGTGGCCTTGACGGTACCCATACCAGCAATCAGATAGAAGGTTGTGAAATGATAGATGTTTAAGAATCTTCCTGTTGGGGATTGATTAAAAAAAAACTTTAGATAGGCAGGAAATTAAAGCAATAGGATGGTAGTTTGAGGTACACTTTTCCTATGTAGTTTTTATACATTTTCATTAAACTGTTTCCTTTTAATTTTAAGGCAAAACAGTTCTAGTCTGTCAGATTTTGATGTTTCAATTAATATAAAACCATTGTCAATTTCACTTTTATGAAACACGGCTTGGCTGGCTGTGGTCATGTCTGCCACTCACTGCCACTCACAGTGTCTCACTTGAACCCTGTTATGTATTTTCCCATAACTGCCATGCAGTATACCCCAACTGCCACCAAAGAATCTCTGGCAAGTAAACACTTCAGGATACAAGTATTATAAAATTAATTTGGATTTGACCTTACTAAACTTACAGTTTTGATTCTTAAAGCATTCAGGATTTGATGTTATGGTTAATTCTTAATATGGTGATCTAATTCAATTATCAAAGTGTTTGGAAAGATAAAATCACAGCATCATCTGCCTTGTTTTGGCTGTGCCAGCTGCTGTGCAAGTCCAACTGACTGCCATGCTTCAGTCTTGGTTATGTGATAGTGAAGAGGTTTTCAAAATTAAATATAATCAGATAGGTACAGGCTTCATCTCCCTGGACTTCCCTAAAGTTACTTTTTCTGTCAGATTCCGAGTTAAATGTGATCATCATTCTCTAATGTATCAGATTATATAGAAAAGCATATTTTGATTAAAATTTCAGTGTGGTTTTTTGTGCACAGGTATGTTGTTGAAAAGGGTTCAATAAAGAATTCAAACATCTCAGTACAGTCACCAACAAAATTGTTGTATTTTCTTCCAGTGTGGCGTGGTGGTGTGCCACAGCTAACAAGAGCTGTGAGTGGTGCCGTTGTGGTGGCTGCACGAAACAAAAGTGCCACTGCCAGTCCTGCTCCCGTCAAGTACAAGCCTTATTCACCCTTCCAGAACACCTCTAATGCTGCTGAGTATGCAGTTGCCAGACTTGATGATTTACTCAATTGGGGCAGAAAGGTAATGGATTTGATTACCTGTGTATGTTTGATGGAAATTCAGCTGGCATTTTTCAGCACCCTTGACTCCTGGTTTAGACCATCATACACCTCAGACAAACAAGCTATCCTGAAAATATGAAAAAATCACTCATGAATTTAAAATGTGTATGTGCTGGCATACATTTCCAAGATGAAGCAGTGACACCAGATGTTCCTCTTCTACATACAGTGCAGTCTCATTATACTATTGACTTGAATTTGTAGAAATTAGATTGAGTTTAGTGCAGCAGAGAAAACTTTTTTTACACAGATTTTACCTACTTAATGCACAAAGGTGTTTGTGTGTATTATCCTTGCACAATTATTTCCTTGTGTGTGTATATAACACATTTATTGCTTTGCCAGGGATCACTGTGGCCCTTGTCCTTTGGGCTTGCATGCTGTGCTGTGGAGATGATGCAATGTGCTGCATCTCGATATGATGTGGATCGGTTTGGTATTGTGTTCCGTGCTTCCCCCCGCCAGGCTGATGTTATCATTGTGGCAGGAACACTTACCAATAAGATGGCACCAGCACTCAGGAAAGTCTATGATCAGGTAAGAAATCATGTTCTGATACACACATATTGAACTATAATTAATTTCATGCTTAACTTGAGAATTCACTGTGAGTGGAGAAAAAGTTGATTCACTAATAGGTAATTTGATTCTTCATGCAAACACTACAAGAGGTTAAGCATCTAAGTTTGATTTTCTGTAAGATTTTAAATATGAAATTAGAAATGTGACATATGAAAGAGATGAAAATAATGCCATCACTTCTGCAGATTCAGTCATTAAAGATGTTACTATAATATGGTAGGAAACAAACTACAAGAGCCTATACTGAAGTTTAGTTTTGTAGAAATGAAACTATTACAGTCACCCTTATCCTGCGAAAGTTAACACACTGCTAAAGAATTTTAGTTTATTTTTAGATAGTAGTAATCATCATCACCATGCCATGAATAATTAATCAATTAGTCAGTGCACACTTATTATATACATTCAGATCACAAAACTGGGCACA
Organism: Scylla paramamosain; assembly: GCF_035594125.1. Classification (NCBI taxonomy): domain Eukaryota; kingdom Metazoa; phylum Arthropoda; class Malacostraca; order Decapoda; family Portunidae; genus Scylla; species Scylla paramamosain. Next base: position 9,337,645 of record NC_087157.1, on the reverse strand, counting down.
GACCTATTGTGTGTTGAACTAAATTATTCTGTATCTTCCCTTACACTGACCTTCACTAGTGGCTTCATTATTGAGGCTTTTTTATAGTAACTTATGAACATTTGCATGTTATGTGGATGATCATCTAGAGCCAATAATAAATATT
>NC_087157.1:9302500-9327500 GCF_035594125.1 Scylla paramamosain | reverse complement strand
GTATACTCAACAATTATGAAGAGGTGAAGAGAATGTTACGGAAATTACGACACTGAGAAAGCATAACCACTTTTACATTATTGAAGTCAATGCACAGACAGTAAGGTCATACATGCACCAACACTCCATTCACCGCACCCACATATCGTATCAAACATGTGCTTGGAGGAGGTATAGTATCCCGCACTATTTAAACACTTCGTCGCTTCCTTAATCTGCTACTCTTACCAAGATATACTGAAGTCCATTGAGGGTTTTCAAAAGTGTTTTCATGACTGGTGATAGATGAGTAGGTATTTTGAGAGAGAGAGAGAGAGAGAGAGAGAGAGAGAGAGAGAGAGAGAGAGAGAGAGAGAGAGAGAGAGAGAGAGAGAGAGAGAGAGAGAGAGAGAGATCCATGAAAACCAGACCAAAATAGTCCCCAAGAGAGAGAACAAAGCTTTTTATAATACTGGCTCATATCAGTAAATGCCTTAAGAACTTGGATGTACGTGTAAGTAAGTCATCAGCGGGATGTTACATCTACTTAAAACGATATGCTAATGATGGTGTATCCAACCTAAAACACTTAGCTATATTCGACTTATATAATCCCCACCGTGGTCACTTCCCTACTGATAACTGGCCTCTAGTGTAGTGACTAACCTCGACCCGTACATATTTTGAAGGAGTTCTTTCAATAGGTCTCTTTTCAGTAGCCTCAAATATAATTATTCAGATCCTCAATTTTTTTTTTTTTTCGCTGATGATGCAAAATCCTTGTTACATTACCAGTGAAATCATGAAAATACTCTTGGAAACCCCAGTGAGTTCTAATACAGCATGTTAAAAGTAATAGAAGTAAGGCATTTGTAACTAACCTAAAAGGCTAAACGGTAAGTATCAAGAACCGAGACTAGAGTTGCTGAATAACAAAATCTCAATATGGGAAAAAAAAAAAAAAAGAAAACAGTACGGTCTACGCCCCAAAACACGAAGTAGATAAGCACACGAAGAGACAAGACCATTTTCCAGTCATGCAAAATATAATCTGGCGTGAATGGACTGTGATGGTGAGAAAACAGAGGATGGAACAGATCTTTATTTCTTTAACGTTTCGTCAGGGAATCTACCTCAGAGCGAACAGACAAGTAATGATGGGACAACTGGTCATGTATTTACTCCTGCACGTGTATCAGGGAACACGCAGGTCGGGAAGAGCATTTTGCTTTAGCCTGCGTTTTCTCACCGCCACAATGCACTCACTTGTTTAATCCATACAAGATTACCTGCTGTGCATGTGTACACACTGGAGTCATCTAGTGTTCTTTTGAGTTACACGGGTGCTAGGAAAAATTATATATATATATATATATATATATATATATATATATATATATATATATATATATATATATATATATATATATATATATATATATATATATATATATATATATATATATATATATATATATATATATATATATATATATATATATATATATATATATATATATATATATATATATATATATATATATATATATATATATATACATACATACATACATACATACATACATATATATATATATATATATATATATATATATATATATATATATATATATATATATATATATATATATATATATATATATATATATATATATAAAAGGTTGAAATGTAACATTTAACAATTTGTGATGCTTACATCGTTTCCGTAGGCGCGGCGTATCGTACTTGCAATGGTAGCGGCGATGGTGATGGCGGTTAGTTCAAGAGTGAGTGTGGCCCGTAGTGGATCAGTGAGAGACCGTATTAAGAGTACATCAGAGACTAAGGTTTAGGATTGAAAGCAAACAGGGAGCCGCATTCTCAAACGTTCCAGTCATATTTTATCTACTTTTTAACGGGCTGTAGTGAGGTGTCTTTTTTATTTGGAAAAGGTTCAGTGTAGGCATTGTGGTGACTGTTGACGGGAGAGAAAAAAAAAAAAGCTTTGACATGATCTATTTTCTGACTCATTACTTTCTCGTGGCTTGTCATTAGTGTCACTTAAGAAAATCGTACACAAGAGTAGAGTAACAACGCCGTTGTGTTATGCAAGAAACACACTCAACCCGAGCTTTCATGGTCACTTGTCATTTCCCTCAAGACTTGACATCCTGGTAGAGTGCCTAATTTCCAGACCCTCCCCCACCTCACCTCTCTCTCTCTCTCTCTCTCTCTCTCTCTCTCTCTCTCTCTCTCTCTCTCTGATATAAAGTAACGTTTCTGGGCATAAATATGATGCTTTCTCAAAAACGTGATATACGCAGTTAGCAGATAAGCAGTGAAATGAATGAACTGAACTTATATAAACCTAACTTCACCTAAACTACCCCTAGGATGGAAACGCTAATGTTATTTCAATAGAACCCACACAAAGTGACACAGGCGCATCTAAAGCCACAAAGAGAGTACCTGTTTGATTAGCAATGCTTCACTCAGTCATCAATTTCTCATCATTAATACTATATAACAATCTAAAATGTAGTACGCACAACGCCACCGAATAACACTGAAAGACATTAAGTACTACCAATCATACATATGGTGAAAATGGCAGGAACTATTATCCCGAAGATTAAAATATTATCCACAGCAATAATTGACACGAAAAATTATCTCATTAGATATAACATTTTTGTACATTACTTGTAACTTTCCATCTTTCTTTTACACATTAGTTGTAACTGTCTTTCTTTACCCTGGAGGAATCATCAACCGCAATGGACGTCACGAGAGAATACTGGATGAGAGTGACCATGACAGCGGCGGTGGTGGTGGCCGTGGCTGCTAAGGCCCCGGGTACTCTACACATCAGCCTGCACATCAAGCAGACACGAGTGACGGACGTAAGTACTGTGGAAAAGGAATTTGTGACGGATATAAACATGGCAGAAGAGGAACCCATCAATCTGTACGTCAATCATACGCAAGTGATGGACATAAGCATAACAGAAGGAAAATCTGTCTCCATCATTTTCATCGCTAACCTTCCGCCTCCTCACACCAACACATATTTTCTGATAGAAGTAAGTGGACCTGTATTTATTTTCATAACAGTAAAAATTGATCACTAAGATTCAATCTTCATTCAAAAACTGACCAGGCCAGTAAAAAAAAAAAAAAAAAAAAAAAAAAAAAAAAAAAATACGATAAAAAATATTACAATAAAATTTCTTGGTATAAATATCACGTTTGCAGCTGTGATATTAGGTTCTAATTATTAACATTTTCACCACCTCATCTGCTGAGGTCTGCCAACACTTGTGGCTTACGTGAATAACGGAAATGTTACACTTAAACGAGGCTTCGTGTTGGATCGACCATACTTTAATCCACTACAAGTTTTATGGGTTTCTATCAGCGCTTCTCATTATTATAACGATAGTATTAAAAATAATTCTGCATCAATGATAAAAAAAAAGTAAAAATAATAATAATGATAAAAATAAATCATAAGAAACCGACGAGTTAATTTGTGCCTTTTGAAGTTGTCATGGAGAGAAAAATAAAACGTTTAAGAATACGAGCCGCGTAACTTACAGTTGAGAAAATGTTTGTGGTCTGATGTGAGGAAATAATTAAGTTAGTAACCTCTACCGGTAGATTCGGAAATCAAAGCACATGTATTTTTTTTTCTTGTATATATAACTATCAAGGTGTGTGTGTGTGTGTGTGTGTGTGTGTGTGTGTGTTATTCACCTACGGTCTATTAACTGATGCCGCGTGAGAAACCGGGATAGACTGGGAGAGACAGGGAAAGACTGAAAGAGGCTGGTAAAGACTGGGAGAGACCGGGAAAGGCTGAGAGACAGGGAAAGACTGGAAAAGGCTAGGATAGACTGGGAGAGGCTGGAATAGACTGGGAGAAGCTGGGATAAACTGGGAGAGACCGGGATAGACTGGAAGAAACCGGGAGAAACTGGAAGAGGCTGGGATAGACTGGAAGAGGCTCGAATAGACTTGAACAGACTGGGAGAGACCTAGGTAGACTTCGAGGGGTTGGGATAGACTGGAAGAGACTGGGATAATCACTAGAAGAGATTGGGATAGATTGGGAGAGGCTGGGATAAACTGGGAGTGGCTAGGATAGATTGGGAGTGGCCGGGATAGACTGAAAAAGTTTGGGATAGACTTAGAGAGGATGGATTTGAAAGAAGTCACTAGAAGACCAAAAAGTGCACTATCCCTATAGTATAGACCAGTCACACGCCACACAGCGGGATGCATTTTTCCCGACAGTATACTGATCTGTTTGCCTGCCTGGGATGACGCTCGGCTGTAGCTCTAAAACTAACCATAGCATTTTCTAAAAATTACTCTTAATACTTACCCTGACCTGATCTGACCTAACCCCGAAGTGACGGGGGTTGCTCACGAGTACGCTTGACGAACCAGTATACAACTGGGAAGTATGTCATCGGGACAACGTGGTCACAACCTAATAGGTCACACCCTGTCCCTTTTCGCTGCTATACGCGCTACAAGTAAACAAGGGCTAGCATGAAGAGGTTCGCCCAGCCCAGCCAGGATGAAGCTGCTGTAGATGTTGTTTTGTGTGGGTGTGCAGGGTGCGTCGTGAGGCAGAGGTGACTCAATACAGGAGTTATATACCAGTGAAGAAGGAAAAATAGGAGCACACTCATACCGCCCACCTGTCTGGCGCTTTAATAACAAGCACGACCAGACCGAGACAGTCTTGTGATCCATTACAGTAATTTAAAGTGTAACTTCATAATCATACAGGCTAACATGAAGTGGATGCGCGTGAAAATCTAAGTCACTTCAGTATGATAAAGAACAGTTTTTGTTTTCTTTATCCTGACGCAATAATGTCTTGCCGCACTAACAAAAACTCATTACTTGTGACACTCTTCACTCCTCCATTGCTGGCTGGGTACTAGCAGTCAAATGAACATTCGCTGCTATAAATAGCAATGATCATGTTCATGATAAAGATGATGCAACTTCTACTATATTATAATTATAATGATAATAATAATAATGATGATGATGATGATAATAATAATAATAATAATAATAATAATAATAATAATAATAATAATAATAATAATAATAATAATAATAATGATACTACTACTACTACTACTACTACTACTACTACTACTACTACTACTACTAATAATAATAATAATAATAATAATGAAACTACAACTTCAGGAGAATCAGCAGAATCAACAAGGATGATAATAACAATAAAAATGATAATAATAATATTGATAATCATAATAATAATAATAATAATAATAATAATAATAATAATAATAATAATAATAGTAAATATGACAATAATGACAATAGTAATGGTAATAACAACAACAATGATAATAATAATAATAATAATAATAATAATAATAATAATAATAATAATAATAATAATAATAATATAATTTTTTTTTTTTTTTTTTTTTTTTTTTTAAGAAAGGTGCACCTTTTTTGTGTTCCAAGCCCAGTCATATAGCACCAGTTTAGCTTATTCAGCACCTGGGTAACTAATACAGAATCAAGAAAATGAAGATCCTATCTGCCTTTCAGTCCATACAGATATCATAGTTTCACATCACAAAATGAAAATAATTTCCTGCTTTGGATTATATGCTAATGATAGATGATTACAATAAATTTACATGTTTACACAAATAAACTAGTCATGTTGCCTGCCTCTTTTCTTAACACAAAAGTGAACAAAGTGGAACACTTACTTCCCTGAGAGTCACTTAGGTTCATTGTAAAGGTGATGGTGATGATTATAGTAGAGATGGTTAATCTATCTAATATACTAGTCTGACAATCCCACACAGCCTGCCAGAGGTGCATGATAAAGGTGAATGGGGAGTGACAGTGGTGAATGCATGAAAATGATGAGGTCTTGTCAACCCTTGGGAGTGGGAGTGGGTGCACTTGTTGGGACCTATTGGCATATGGAACCAGTTAGAGAGATGGTAATATGAGGTAATAGTATCATTACCAATGCATGCCCTTGACAGGAGCACAGCCCAGATGGAATAAGCCATGTGATGGTGGTGCCACCAGTGGTCAAAGCAAAGATCAGCATGAACTTCACCACAGAACCTAAAGTAATGGGCACCTTTAACCTCATTGGAACCCTTCTGGGCTTCACCAACATCACCATCAGCCTGGTAACAGGTCAAGGAGGAACTTTACTTACAAGCAGGCCTTACACCATCAAGGTGACACATGGTTAAACTTAAACAAACACCTGTTAAATGTGTTGCTGTTGCTTCTATATTTATATAAATCTACTAATATAATTACTACTGTTGCTGTCTTCCTTCATCTACAGCAGCAGTAGCAATAATAGCAACTTCAGTAGATACTTTATTTTTCCATTCACATTCACCAAACTTTTATCAATTTTTATTAATAGCTTCAGAAAGTCTATTATTACTTTATGTAAGCTAAACATGTGTACAAGATGAATACGATGAAATAGGCATTGCATACATTGCTGCTGCTCAATGAATGTTCTCTTTCTCACACCTGTCTCCTTACCTCAGGTGCAGAGGATCCACAGCTTCCTGGAGAAAATCTTCTCTCGGTGCCTGCTGGCTGTCATCACTGTTGTCTACATCAACATGGGCTGCACTCTCGACACCGCTGGTGTTATTGATACCCTGAGAAAACCCTTTGCACCTGTAATTGGATTATTCTTGCAGTACTTACTTATGCCAATGGTCAGTGATTCTAAATAAAGGTAGAGCAATAAATAATGTAAGCTATATAATGCAAAATTGGTCCTTTCATATTACCACATTTTGATGTTGATATAAAATCAATTCAACATGTAGTTACTGTTAATGAAGACGATGCTGCTGACTCCCTATTCCAATGTTGTGTTTGTTCAATAGGTATCTTATGGGATTGGTTACACTTTATTCCGGGAACAACCTGCACTGTGGTTTGGAATGTTAATTGTGGGGAGCTGCCCAGGTGGTGGTGGCTCCAACACCTGGACACACTTGCTGAATGGTACACTGCATGTCTCAGTTACCATGACATTCACCTCAATGGTGGTTGCCTTTATTGCTCTGCCACTCTGGTTTTACTTGCTGGGTGACACCATCTTTCAAAGTAAGTGACAGGCAGTCAAAATACATTTATATTATCCTAAACTGAATCACTTATGATAATAACAAATAAAGCTTGAAAAAGTTAGAGCTAGTATGCATGGCACTTGCATTTGTTACATTGCATTTTAAAGGAACATTGGAGAGAATGGCAAAAACAAGATATTCACCATAATTATGCAGGTGGCATTAAACTCTTGCCCTATGGAGAAATGGCTGGTCTGATGTTTGGGATTGTACTGCCCTGTGCTGTGGGCATCTCCATCAGTCATCTTCTGCCTCGAGTTGCCAACATCCTCAGGTCTCTCCTCACCCCAGCAGTGGTCTTCTTTGTACTATTTGCAACAACTCTTAGTGTTGTCACTAACCTTTACATATTTGAACTCTTTACATGGAAGGTAATACATTCTTTACTAGAATGTCATTATTCTAAAAAAAAAAAAAAAAAAAAAAAAAAAAAAAAAAAAAAAAAAAAAAAAAAAAAACACTGCAATTTTCACTTACATATTCAATGATTATAATTTGTTTTATTATAATTTTATACATAAAGATCCTAACACAAGGCACATATCCCAGGTGGCAGTGGCAGGAATGGCATTGCCCTGGGCTGGTTTTGGGTTTGGTGCGGCAGCAGGTCTGGTGTGCAGGCGCCCATGGCAAGAAGTGATGACCATAGCCATAGAGAGTGGAATTCAGAATACTGGTCTGGCCATCTCGATAATCAAGGTGACTAGAAGCACACTCTTCACTCCCATCACCAATACCACTGTTTTCTCTCCATGTAATATGATGTATGTTAAAAATATTACAAACTACATGAACAACTGTTGCTAGTGCCCATCCAGTACAGTTTCACAATATTTATACATTTCTTTTTGCATGATGCTTTTCTCTTGATGTTCCAATCTTAATTTCTTCTAAATTTTGGGATCTTGGTTTTAATTGACATGAATAAGTCTTTTATTTCCATAGACCATGCTCAATATAAAATCTTTTAATCTCTAGGTGGTATTGGAGGGCTGGTCACCACTGGGGGAGTTGATAGTGGTGATAGCTATGGCTGTCTCACTCTTAACACTGCCTCCCCTCCTTGTGGCCCTGGTAACTAAAATATCCCTTCCATACTGCACCACTACTCATCCATATGAAGACACAGATGGTGTCAACCTTTCAGAAAAGCCAGCTACTATTAAGACACCATTATGCCCAACCAAGTACCAACCTACTTCATGACTGGCACTTGGTAAACTTTTCTTGATCTCCTAAGTAGAATTCAGCAAACTTTGTTTTCAGCAACATTTTCATGTCAAAAGTATCTTGTCTGTATTGAGGTGAGTCTATTACTTCTGATTCATGTCCCTGTTTTAGTGAAAACATTTTTGTGTACAGTATGTAATTAAATCCATAATAAAGTCTTAAAGTAAATTTGTGAAAATTCTTTAACAGAATAAAAGATATTACTATACTGATGGCAAAAATGAATTTTCTGAAGGGACATGACAAAACTGAAGAAACAGATACAGTAAAATCCCTCTCATCCGGCATTCGAGTATCTGGCAGCTTCAAGTATCCGGCACATTTTTCCCCGAGCCTTAAAATCAATAAAAAAATCAATGTGTACTCATAAAATTGACTAAAATTCCCGCGCGAGGCATACTTTGTCCCCTCACCACCAGAGCTCACTGCTTCGTGCCACCCGCGGCCCACTGCATTGTGTTTACTCAGTGACTCAGTCCCGCGTGTGCACTGTTTATCGCCTGACGCCTTCATCATGCCTAAAGTTGTAGAAAAGAGGAAGCGTGTTGTGCTTACACTTAAGCAGAAGGTAGACATTTGTCGATGATTAGAGAGAGGTGAAAGCAGACAGCAACTAATGGCGGAATATGGTGTGGGCTCATCAACTATTTATGACATTAAATCCCAAATGAAAAAGTTACGGGATTACATGAAAGCCACTGACACCCCAAAGGCAGCGGAAAATCGTCACACACTGCAGTATCATCGTGGTGAAATGATGGACAAAGTGTTATACGAGTGGTTCAGCTTGAAAAGATCAGAAGGACATAATTTCACTTCTATTCAAGTATCCGGCATGTCGGCGGTCCTGTTGATGCCGGATAAGAGGGATTTTACTGTACATCCCAAGTGCTCCAGATTAATAGTTTGAGCACAGTTGCTGGAAATAATGGAAAGCTTTCAGAAGGACAATAAGATTATATGAAAAGTAGAAAAGAAAAAAGTATTTTAAATAAAACTGATTTACATCTCATTTGAATTAAACCTTTTCATAAGCAGATCCTCAATGAACACATATTTGCTTATTTCAAAATGCGTAATTGATTTTAAAAGAAAAGACATGATATAGATCTATATTTGAATGAATCATTAAAGTTGAATCCCTAATAACAATGGTTCACTTTATGATACAGCATTTTCATCTTATGCCAGGGTGTCTAGTAGTATCAATTATTTCATGTGTGATGGAAGCTGGTCCACCTACACAAAAAGGCTCATAGGAAAGTAGGTTAGGTTTACCTGAATGTAAATATAGATTATCAGAATGTAAGTTGCAGTTAGATGGGCTTTGGAAAGCATTAAAATTTTTTGCACATGACATGTTCCAGAACATAATTCATCTATTCATCTAGGCAGCAGTGATCAACAGTGGGTCAAGTACAGCTTATAAGCCAGTATTTGCTATATTACTGTAAGACTTCTCTTCTCTTAGACAAATGTAAGAGTTTAGAAAATCTTGACTAAGGCTTTGTAATACAAACTGAGGACCAAGAACTTTTTTTTGGCAACTTCCTTGGCCAACTCTGGCATACTGATGAAGGGACAAAATTTTCTGTAAACTAGTGAAGGACTGCTGAAAAAAGATGTATTAATAGAAAGAGATTTTTGGGAACTTAAAACTACTTAAAAAAGGACAGGTGTGTGTAGTGGTACAGCAGTATTGAATTTATGGTTCAATCTAAAATTTTATTTACATATTCAGTGATAAAAAATACACACTTGTTGACTGCATCCACAACAAAATCTTAAGTGAATATCTAATTTCAGTTTCAACCAATCAATGACAATTTTGAGGTACAAAATATGTGTATGAATTCTTGTAATTAGTAAAAAACCATTGATGCACACTTTCAAATAATGCCCTGAATAAGGTAAAACAGATTTACAGACTCATCATAGCATCCTATGATAATTCAAGAAGTTCTATTCATATGTACAATTTAAATATTATTCACACTAGAATCTTCCTGATCATTAAAGGAGAAATATGTGCAAGCAAACATTGCATGAACAAATATATCTCCTATCGCCTAAGCCACAGATGACCTGCTCAAAATCATGCAGAACTGCCTCTCTCACTGACAAGTGTAGCACCCCCATGCTGTTTTACAACTTCTGTCATGCTTTCAAACCATTGTGATATTTTTGTATTTTTCTTAACATCCTGAAATGCATCACAGCCCTCTACTGCTGTCAGAACACCATAAACACTGAGATCTGATAAGTTTGGAACATCACCCCCCATAAACCTTGTGCCTTTCTTCTTGAGAGCCTTCAGCCAGACATTAACTTCCTCATAAAATGACTCTCGTACATCATCATGCAGTTGATGTCTGCAAAATAAATAAAGAATCTAACAGTTTACATGTTAATGCCAAAAGGCAAGCAAATTGTACACTTCACATATTGCTTGCCTCTGAGCTTTTCTAGACCTTTGAATGTGTGTTACTGTTTATACAAAAACTCTTTGAGTCTGAGATGTTCAGAAAAGCAACAAATGGCAAAAGAAAGGATGTTCAGCATTTTTCTATTAACAATTCCACTATCCTGTGAATGCTCATAATTACTTTATAAAAAGAACTGCAATAAAACCAGTACCAAGTCTTAAGTACTTATTATAGTTATAAAGAGAGAACAAACTCAAACTGGTGATTTTGGAAGGAGAAAATGATTCCATTACAATGCTTAAACTAATAAGAAAGATTTGAAAATGTGGACAGAGGATCTCCTGATAAGAGATGATGGAGTAACATATCATTAATATAAGTATCACTTTCCATTAGTTAAGTCAATATGGGCTGACTTTATAGTACTAAAAAAAAAAAAAAAAAAAAAAAATACTGAGTTGGTAGGGTTAATTATAGAATTTTGATATAAAGAAAATGTTTGAATAGAGCATGCTTACCTTCTCTTCAAGTTCTTGCCAATGATATACATGGCAGCTGCTCCAACGTATACAACCAACAGTCTTTCCCAAGTAGCAAAAAGCTGTTCCCAGTTGCCAACCTGTGCAAGAAGAGTAATGCTACAGCCTTACTCCTTTTTTGAACCTGCTTTGAAATATGATAATATGATAAAAAAGAGAATCCAACAAAGAGCACAAATACTTGTTCATTATTTCTGCATTATATCTACTAGAGAATATGCTGTTTTTATTACAGACAATAGCATTAAATGTTTCACATTACAGGTAAGGAAGCATCCAGATAAAAAAATGGACACCAAGAATTAAATTTTGTATTAAATGAACAACAGAATAAAGAGATAAAGACACATCCATCCATGTCTTGTTCATCATGTTACCTTTATGTCAAACATGAAGCAGGTTATGGCTAACAAAATTACTTAGCAGGCAAATCCACCCAGTTGATATAATGAAAGAAATAAGTTAATATTATCAGTCTAGTATAAGATAATGTCTGATATTCAATTTTGTACCTTTTTTTATTTTATTTATTCATGATCAAATGTCAGTCTTCAGCATCATGCCTTGCAGGGTGTTGAGACAATAATCATATAAATAATTTTACATCAAGTAAATGCATGTGCAACCACCACCATAAGAAAGATTTAATATGCTGTAACTGGCCATTTACAATAAAATGAAACTTATGCAGTCACTCTATGAAGGTATTACATAAGTAATAAATAGTCTTATTCCTATATGAAAATTAACTGCCAAAAATTTAGTTATCATCATACGAGTATGTTGATCCAGGGAGGTCTTCAAGAATTCACGCCTTGTTTCAATATAATTTTTAAGCATGAAAATATGATGATTGGTTGACTTAATTACCATAGCTGGGTGTGATAAGAAAAAATTATCTGATAATCGTTAAGGTGATAACAATAACCTTATTGGCGATAACCGATAATCGATAACTGGCGGTGAATTTATCGCCCAATAACCCATAAATCAATAAATTCAAAATTCTGATACTAGCAATAATGATATTGCTATTTTAAATAAAAAAGTTGATAAATCCAAATCTTTATCTTAAAAACTTAAAAAAGTCTTAGAAAAAACTTCAAATTCAATGTTTATCCTGTCTCTTCACTAAAGAAAAGTAGTTTTAAGTAAAATAGCTACATTCATTTTGAAAGTTTAAAACTTCAGCATGCTCATGTTTAAAAAACTAAAATTATTGATTATTACTAATTTGGAACCAGAAGTATTGGTGATACTGATAAGGCAGGAAAACAATTATCGGATAACTGATAACCCAACATTGTTATTGCAGTACCAGCCACTTAAGTTAATTACCTAAGTCAACATGCTTCTGAAACTAGTCACATTTTATAAATCTCATCTTGACAGCCCTGCAGTATTCATACTCCTGATCGTCTCTTAGACATAAAGAATTCCAAACTGTATCATAGTTATACTACATGACAATAAGTGTAACCTGTCTTATCCTATCTCATCATATATAGCATCTGGCTGAGTAACAAATTGATCTTATGTTCTGTAAAGGATGTTTCTTCAAAAAAAGGTTGCTGACCTTGGAAAACCACTGGAATGCTTGAAAGGCCTCAGATGGAGTTCTGTAAACATTTGGTGACAGTACATGGACTAGGACATCATCAACCCACTTCCTCCATTTGCGTTCCTCTCTGCAAGATGAAAGGCAACATAAGTGTTTGCATAATGACTTCTTAAAATAACTCCTTAAAAATCAGCTTTTTATATGAGAGCCGAAGACTGAAAACTAATGGGAGCAAAAATGCCTGAAGTAATAATTTCTGAGAAACTACTGGTGATCAAGTGTATAAAGTAAAAATTGCAAGACAAAAACAATATATAATAAGACTGAACAATATTTAACCAAAAAATAAGTTAAAATATCTTGCCTCCATCATGTATTGATATGCAAGGAAAATTCAAGGTCATTAAGGGACATGAAGGGAGGAAAGACAGGCAACATGAAGCAAAGAAAAGACCTTGGATAGTACGAAACTGTATTTGTAACTGCTGGAGTTCAATCACTGCAAGAATCACTGTTGAGACATCTGAGCTGTGAGGAGACTGGATGGTGAGAATAATCAAAACTTGTGTGGAAGGTTTGCCTTATTTGATACAGAAGAATGAAGGAGTTGTGTAATGGAAGTGTTGAAATGCAATATTTTGTTCTATCTTGAGTGTAAAGTGGAGATGGAATGGAGATGGATGATACATGAGAATAGCCTTGGATGTAAGAGAAAAACTAGGCACCAAAGCTAGAAATTGAGAAGAGACCATCATACCACATTGTTAAAAGAACTTACCAAGGAAAATGGTGCCAAAAAGAAACTATGAAGTATCTGTGAGGTTAAACAGAGCCATTGACTCCTATATTGCATGTGATTTGCTAACTTTGTGTAAAGAATAAATATGTTTTAAATTCCTTCTGCAATGTAAGTTACAAGATTAACAACTGACACAGCTTACACAATATCCTCCTTTGTGCGTCCTGATGGATGCTGTCCATACATGAGGAAGTACTTGTTCATTATCTCAATGCGCTTTTCTCCTTCTTCATCTGTATAGTTGATGGTGGGATAACACTTGACTAAACTCTGTATATTCTCATTCTTGTTGTGAAGATAAGACTGCAGGACAGATATAATCATGGTGCTGTCCTTCAGTTGCTGAGGGAGAAAAGACATTTTTACTTTTCCCCAAAGCAATATATTCTTTTAGGTGTCCCAGCCTTCTGCCCCAAAATTCACACACCTCGCTGCACATTTAACTCTATGTATATGATGAACTTGGCCAATACTTTACAGAAAAAATAAAGCATTGTTTTCTTGCAGTTGCTAGTAATTATTGTTTACTAAAAAATCAGTTTGCTTAAGTGAGAAAATAGTCCCTGTAGAATACATGAAGGTGTGTGTGTGTGTGTGTGTGCACATGTGTGTGTTTACCCAGATATAGTATACAACATAGCATACTTTTTGGTACAGGATATAATTAGGAAAAGAAAAAATATATGGAAATCACAACAGCCATGCATAAAAGATACTCATCTGAAATTAGGGAGCATATTATTTAAAGTAAAAAAAAAAAAAAAGAAGAAAAATGAAGGAGAATATATGAAGGAAAGTACAGAACATTTAAAATAGGGAAAAAAAGGAAAACAATATCAAATTGAAAGAGAGAAATCATGCATTGGTAACATAGGTTGCAAAGGAGAAATTCTTAAGTACTCTTTATGAAATAGAACTGTAAGCAGATATCTGATGTACTTTTCAAAAATGTTCTTATATATAAAAGGAACAATTAAAACCAGTAGTTGTGTAAGCACTTAACAGATATTGCTTTGATAGTACTGGGAGTTACAAATCTCTATGAACCACATGTAACAAATAATTTGCTCTCAGGTATATAAGTAGTAACTACTATACTAAACGTTACCAGTCACAATATAGGTACATGTAACAACATGGATAAATGAATGATATTACATAAATATTCACTTTTCAACTTACCAGAATGGTTTCAGAATCTGGAAACTTTATGACGAGAAATGGAACTTTTCTGTAGTCTGTCCATTTAGTCTGAGAGCGGGTTACAGAGTTGACCTCAATGACATCATAGTTGAAGCCATAAAAGTCTAGGTATGCTCTGACTTTGCAGCAAAATGGGCATGTCTGGTACTGAAACAGTGTGATCTTCAAACCAGTGGTGTCTGTTGGCACATGAATCTGAAAAATCAGGACAGCTGGGTTAAACCTTTACCTAATCAATTCAATATATGGATTCTATGATAATACTCTAGAACACTTTGGTGTCTTCTCAACTCAAAAAAATTTCATGCGCGTTTTAATTTCAAAAGTAGTTTAACAAGGATTCTGCATCATAAAATTAATGAGAGAGAGAGAGAGAGAGAGAGAGAGAGAGAGAGAGAGAGAGAGAGAGAGAGAGAGAGAGAGAGAGAGAGAGAGAGAGAGAGAGAGAGAGAGACCCAATAAATCCGTGGCTGTTAAAGATATTTCTTTTCAGAGTTCAAAGCAGTTAAAGACAATTCCAAAATTACGAATACATTCACGGGTTAACATTTCAATTGATCTTACGTAAACATTTGGGACTGAACCGGGTCCCTCCCTCAGCTCACACTTACTGTTCTTGCCGGGGCGTACTCTGGTGGCGACTCTTTAAGGATATACTCTCCACCCTCTGAGGGGTTGGCCACTGGAGTGCTGATCTTCTTATAAAACTCGTAGGCGTAGTAAGCCCCTGCAAAGGCACCGACACCGAAACCCACACCGAGCAGCTTCCCATATCTCTTCCACATATACGTCTTACTGGAGCCACTCTTGCCGGTAGAGAAGGGCCGCTGCAGCCACTGATTCTTAAGGCAATGGCTTCTGTGAGTTCCAACCGTGTTTCTCAGCACAAACACATTTTGAGTGAGACATGAAAACGGCCTCCTTGCGTAAGACAACATTGTTATGACCGCAGACGATGCCTTGCTCATTGGCGCCCTACGGAGTTTCGCCTTTGTAACGGGACTTTTTATTTTTTTTATATCTCTTTACTCGCTCTTTAACTTCTTCAGACAACTTCTTTATTTTTCTTTTCTTTTATTCGCCGGAACTATTTTTTTAATGTCTATTCATATCTCACCCTCCTTTAGAGAATTTCTTCCTTCTTTACGTCCTTTTAACCATAGCAAGAGTTCCAGTGTTAGTTATTATTATTATTATTATTATTATTATTATTATTATTATTATTATTATTATTATTATTATTATTATTATTATTATTATTATTATTATTATTATTACTATTATTATTATTATTATTATTATTATTATTATTATTATTATTATTATTATTATTCCTATCCTAATCTATCCTAATGCAACTTACTATAAGTTGGTGCCATTTGAAAATAGGTAAGAGGTATCTGGTATAATGCACAGACTATGTGAAGTAATTTGCATTAATTCATATTTGTATTATATTACCTTACTTTATCTTATATTTACAGTCTATTATGGTGGTGTTCTATCACTACTATTACCATCACTAAAAGCTTTCACTATCACAATAATCTCACCCACAACTTCCATCATCACTATTATTGAGTTAAACAAATCTTCACTGGGCCTGCAATGCTAAAAAAAAGTGAGGAATGATTGTGTGTACTGTTTTTATAATTGTTTCTGATGCTTGGCCACCAAAGGGCAGCGACACTTCCTGCTCAAGCTACCTCAGAAAAGTCGTGATCGCTGTCACTTTGAATTTGTGCCAATACTTCTCATCATAAGGCATTGATGTGGTGCACTGCTTGGCTCACGGCTGTAAAACTGGATATGGGACCACATTATAAGAAGAGCTAGGACAACCATTCATAGGTAAGTAAAACATCTTCAGCTTTATTTACTATTTAGTCATTAGCAAAGGTTTTAAGAGGATAGAGCTTTTGAGCAAACCACCGGGGCTCAGCAGGTGAAGGTCCAACTCGCCCTATATTGAATTATCACTTTTGTCAACTCGTTCCATCCTGAATTATCTCTTCCACCAACCCGGACCATTTTGGACAACCAACTCGGCCCATCTGCCGTACCTAACTGTCACTGACTTCTCTACATTCACTCATTGTTTAGCTAAGATGGGAAATTATAAGTACTTCATAGAGAGAATATAATACGAAGTCAATTGCACTGCTAGAAATGTTGACTGATACCGAATAAACAAAAGTGATGTATTGCAACACAAGAGAAGAACTAAGTCAGTGATGAGTGATGATAGTGAATAGTACATGATGTAAAGAAAATATGTGTGGGTAATGCTGGCAGAGCGCGGCTATGGACTGCTTATCACTACTACTACTACTACTACTGCTGCTGCAAATGATAATAATGTGTTTCCGAGTTTGTGTGTGTGTGTGTGTGTGTGTGTGTGTGTGTGTGTGTGTGTTCTTGCGTAATTACTCATATCTAATTCATATTTCAAAGTACTGGGTCAAGTATGTATTCTGTCTTTTATTTATTTTTATCGTATCTTTTATGTTTGGTTTCATGTTGCACTGTTTTTGAAGTACTTGTTTGATATCATGGTGTCTAACTTGTCTCTCAAACCTAACCTAGGACAGTCTAATATAAAGGGCCTTGCTCTAATCGCCAAGAAGATTTGCGTAGAATGCATCACTTTCTACCACTGTTTACTATATTTCATTGAACATTCGTCGTGGAAAAGGAAGGTTTGGGTTTGATTTGATCTGGCATCGCACATTATACAGCGCTACATTCCAGATAAAGCTTTTTCCTTATGATTTGCACAGGTATTAAGGGAGCGTATTCTCAGATGTTTCGTTGACTTTGTTTAGGCTTGGTTAGGGTTTTGTTTTTGTTCTGTTTGAGTTTTGTTAAGATTTTGCTCTTTTATTCATGGTTTATTGTAATTTGATTCGAGCTGTCTTTAAAGTGTGTTCAGGTTTTGTTGAAAAGAGTGTCGTTCATGTTTCATTCAATATTTGTTCAGTTTTTGTTGTGGTTATGTTAAAAATTTCAAATTTTGTTCAAGATTTGTTCAAGACTTTTTTTTTTTCAAGTTTAGTAACAGCTTTGATCAAGTTTTGCTTAAGTTTTAGTCCAGAATCGTACAAGCTCTGTTCAACTTTGGTGAAATCTTGTGTCTTTCGGATTTTGACCAAGATCTCTTCACGCCTTGCTCAAGATTTACTTTAGTCTTGTTTAGGATTTGTTCAAGAGTGTTGTCAGTCTTGTACTAACTTTTCTCAAAGTTTTCGTCAGTTTCTCTTCCTTAAAATCCTAAGAGGTAAAGAAGCAAGAAAGAAAAGTTAACAAAATTATTAGTCACCTCGTAATCTTGGAGTTATCAGCGTTTTTACCTTCACATCCTTCAAAAACCAGATACACGGAATATATCTTCACTTTACCTTTAGTGCTGTACCTTACCTGCTGCCAGTTCTTGCCCCCAGAGCCATCGTGCGTAGGGTACAAATGGATATATCAGAAGGGTACCATTCTCCAAAAATGAACGCAAAGTCTTCTAGACAGTTCGAGGATTTAGGGTGGCGCTCTTAATTAACATCCCCAGGTGGTCACAGATTGTCAGGCCACACATCACTCCACCAGTCCAGAGTGTTGGCAGCCACTGAACGTACCCACCAGACCATTGCGAAGGTCTGTTGGCATCAATTGTCACTTCCCCGATGAATTCCTAACCACACACACACACACACACACACACACACACACACACACACACACACACACACACACACATTAAGGAACGCAAGATAATTGATTTCTTGTTTATTTATTTATTTGTTTATATTTTACAAAGAGTGATGATTAATAGTCCTCAGTTTGCTATAGAGGATCAGTGACTGAATTTTCATCATTATATATATATATATATATATATATATATATATATATATATATATATATATATATATATATATATATATATATATATATATATATTTATTTATTTATTTATTTATTTATTTACTTATTTATTTATTTATTATATATTTGTTTATCTTTTTTTTTTTTTTTTTTTTTTACAAAAGTGATGATAGACAGTGGTCTTCAGTTTGCTATAGACACGTGTGAGGATCAATGGCATTATAATGAACTTCCATCAACCACTAAGGAAAGCAAGATGATTGGTTTCTTATTCATATATCTATTTATCTTTATTTTAAAAAGGGTGATGACAATCAATGGTCTTCACTTTATTACAAAACTCGTGTGAGGACCATTGCATGCCTCTCCTCCTCCTGCGGCCTCGTTGTACAAGACTTTCTTCTTTCTCTCATCCCTATTCTGTCCACCTCTTTAAAGCAAGAGTTAACCAGTATTCTCAGTCATTCATCTCTTTCTCTGTTGAACTCTGGAACTCTCTCCCTGCTTCTGTATTTCCTCCTTCCTATGACTTAAACTTTTTCAAGAGAGGTTTCAAGACACTTATCCTCCGTTATTTGATTTTTTTTATTTGGAATTCTCTATGGGACCTGACATTAAGTAGGTCTTTTTTTTTTTTCTTTTTTATACAATTTGCCCTTGGCCAGTGGCGTTCTTGCATTAAAAAAAAAAAAAAGATAAATAACATATGCTCTTTCATCATACGTAAAGATTTATAATCATGCATCAGACAGTTTAACGTATTTCACTAGCAACAGATCATGGCATCTCACTTAAATACCCTCTTGTAAAGGCACTGTTTTCAGCCACTACACTCCGCTGATTCACTGACGGATTACCTTAATACTATTACGTACTATTAAATCCAGAAGAGTAGTAACAATCACATTCACTTAAGATGTAACCAATGGTGTGGCTTCTTAATTTATCTGAAGCGAACATTTATTTACAGTACAATCAGTATGCAGGTAATAAAGATTAAACAAAGGACATATCATCAGTTTGTCCTATTAGAATCTCCTCTTTAGCTCCCCGAGGGGTTAACTAGGCAGCGCTCCATACAAGGAATCGCTAGGTTGTCAGTGAGACGTGCAGGAATTCGGACCCAACAGTAAACAAAGCGGTGGTCCGAACCCTCCCGCGGAGCTTCACAACAAAAATTCCTCATGTCTTATTAAAATCATGTTGTCCTTCACACCGCTCATTTAGAAACGGTTACACTGAAGAGATATATGCTAGAAAATACAATATAGTACCATAATAGTCTAACTAGAGATTTAAGAGACACATTATTAGAAGCTGACGAGAACTTGAACCGAGACAGTTTGAGGCGCCCTCTGCCTCCCCTGTCCTTGACGGCTAACAGCTGAGGTAGGCAGTGGTGGCGTCGCTGCAGGGGATGAGGCGTGTGCTGTCATTACTGTCCTATTCGTTTGCGACCTCCATTGCCAGTGGGTCTTAGTGCATCGTGACAGTCCCACATGGTGTGACAGTCGTCTATAGCGGCAGGGACAGCGGGAGGCAGACGATGGAAGGTAAATACATGTCACGCTTGTTATGAGAAATGGCGTGTTATCTTTGACTGATTTCTCGAGCTCAACGATGTCTTGTCTCAATTACGTACTTTAACAGGCTAAATTACAAGTTATTTGGGTGTTTTCGTTATTTTAGTCATAGTTTGCATAAAAATTTTACATCACCATTAAGCAAAACATTAATAAAAACCCGACTACCCATCTCTCCTTCCTGCCCCTACATTCTTGGAACTAATACAGCCATAATTAGACTCCTCCCACAAAATATTTTTTTTTACAATTACGTCAAGGCCACAGTGTGTCCTACATGATAAGTAAGTTTCGTTATTGTATGTGACACGGAGTTGGTAAAAAGAATAACAGGAAATACCTCTTACGAAAACCCAAAGCATTTCAAACTCCGGGGCTTTTGTTTTACTAATGTACTCGTGGCATTATGGTCAGTCCTGGTGTGATCATCTAAAATACCGCCTTAGTCTGTCAGTGAGGCCAAACTTGACGCTAGAATGTCCGTCCTCACAATCTGAAACCCATGACGTGATAAATTAGGCAACTGTTAACTATAGCTGGGTGGAGGGAGGGTGGGGAGTGGTGACGCGACTGCTGGAGTGACGCTGTGATGCTGGGAGGGTGATCTGTGATGAGAGGGATAGCTTGCGGAGAGCGGTACTGGGTGATTGTGAATAGTGATGAGTGGTGATGAGGGGTGATGCGTGACGGGTGCTGACGGTGTGGTGATGGGGTGAAGGGTGGTGATAGTGATGAGCGTTGGTATGGCCTTCTTTGAGAATATTAGGGATAAACACAGACAAACAAACAAACAAACAAGGGATGTATGTTGTCATATGTACATGTTTATTATTGTTGCTACTTTTATTTTTTGCTGTTATTATTATTATTATTATTATTATTATTATTATTATTATTATTATTATTATTATCATTATTGTTATCATTTTTTGCTGTTACTATTATTATTATTATTATTGTTATTATTATTATAGATAAAAAATGGATGTTACGTCAGGATTTAAGAACAAAAAACAAAAGAAAGCAGGAAAAGCCAGCAGACTTACACGTGACAATCTCTGCATAAAATATTCATACTTATACTCAACTATCACCCCTTGTCCATAAATCTATCTTATCTTTTAAAGCTCTCTACTCACTCAACACTAATAACGTCTTTTTAATAGTCGTAAGTTAGTGAGTCGCGCGATAAGAAAAAAAAAAGTGTGTAGATCAGCAGTAGAGTGCATTAGAAAAACACATCATGAGTGGGTGTCGTCTGACAAGCCCACTGGGAACAGAAGGTGGCGGTGTGGGTGGAGGCAGTGTAGCCAGCGTGACGGTCACCTGACAGCTCTCCAAAGTAACGCAGTATTTCCTGTCCTTTGTTCGGAGTAGCGTCTTTTCCTGGGTCTGTCACGTTAATTAAAGGCTTTGTTCTATCATCAGGGATATCTTCAAAGGCCACAAAGATTATTCGAGATTCCATAAGTGTTTCTTTTTCCATTGGTGATGTAGGATCCTTGTTAAACTTGCTGAAGTCATGAAAAAACCAATAACTGCCACGAGAGGTTTAGGCCCATGTTCAGAAACGTTTTGCTCTAACCACGACAATTTTCAAAGGCCACAGAGATGATCAGCCGGATTTTGAAGACTGTTTCTCCTTTAAATGATGTAGTAGAAATCTCATTACTCTATCGCTAAAACCGTAAAAAACAGTCTTAAAAACCCGTGTGGCTTCAACTAGAACCTTTTTGATATAGGTCACGTGCGGGGCAGAAATATTTCAAAATACGGGTCTTAAAACCACCTGAGATAAGACTGTGAAACATCTAAGAATGGGGTTCCTGGTCCTGATGATCACACTGCGGGGTTGTTGACTGGGCATAGGTCAGATCGTGTTAAAAAAAAAAAAGTGCATGTTAATTGTCCCAGAATTGAAACCTTTTGTTCAGTATTGTGTGGATGATGAGTACAAGGAGTATTGAATCTGTCCACCACTCAGTAAATTTACCAGTATGTTAAGTTTTCCTACGTCAATTGTATTATTATTATTATTATTATTATTATTATTATTATTATTATTATTATTATTATTATTATTATTGTGCTTATTATTATTATGTAGTGTTTTCTCTTGTCTTTGAATGTGTGGTGCTTTGGGGTGGCCGGTTTAGTATATAGATAGATCATTATTTATTTATTATTGTTTTTTTTTCTATGGTGTTTAAAGGGTTTCCGTCGTCAAGATGCAGCGGTGAGAAGCCTTCGAGAACTGATGGCTAGTTTGATCTGTGTGCTGCTGAGATTTTTTTTTTTTTTATTGGATCTTAGTCACTCTCACCTGGGGATTTTTATGACACCTTTGCCGTTACCTGAGAGTTATAGGAAGCCTTTGATGGTCTGACGAAAATCTGTTTGGCTTTCACTCCGTCCTTTCTCTCTCTCTCTCTCTCTCTCTCTCTGTTTCTGTGGTGGGGGATGGTCAGTGTTTCTCATGGGTCTGTCTTTTTAGCCGCGACCTTCGTGTTAGTTGTGAATTATCTCTATTGAACATGTGTCCTTTTCAACTTTCACAGCTTTCGACACACTGGATGACGCTCGGCAGGGACTAAATGGCAAAGACGCTGTTGAACTCGTAACGTTTGCCTTCAGTGTTTTGTGAGCGGAACATGAAAGCTTGGTAGTCTACGGTGCAGCTAAATTTTGATTCTTTTTGCTTGCAGTGACAATTTTCCTCACATTTATCACATCTAAGCATTACACTAAGCTCCTCTGCACTGAACGTTCTTGAGGGGTGGGGGGATTTCACTTGATATTTCTTTTTAATTCTTTTTAGACCTTGTGTAATTTTGCACGAGGATGAGTGGATTGTAACCTCTCCATCACTCCTCCCTCCCTCCCAGTCGCTAGATGTATAGAAAGTCAATGTTCATCCTTGTGTTTTGTAGTGCGCCTTGAGTCGGGTTTCACTCACACGGTACTTCTTGGCAAGGTAAATTTGATTTTTTTTTCTTTTTGTCAACTGTCCTTTAACTTAGTCTCTTACACCTCCCCCAGTCTGCCAGTGTTGCCTCTGTTACTACCTTTAGACTCGTCAATCTCTCCCAGCGAGCCGCAGTGTTGCATCTGTCTATCTTAGTTTGTCGTAGTGTTGCGTATGTTACTGTCTTCGGTCTGCTTTCTTGAACATGTTCTCTCTGTGCATCTGTCTCCCTCCGAAACATGTTTCTGTCCATGACTTCCTGTACTTATATCCCAGCTCTGCCAGTTTTCATAATATAAAGTTTAAAGAGTACATATGTTCACTCCTGTGTCCACTTCATTTATTTATTTTTTCTGTTCCCTTCCCCACCACTTTTTTATGAAGAATGTCAGTATAAATCGGAAATGAAACAGTATATTCTGCTGTGTGCTTTTTAGACCGTTATTATTTATTAATCTATTTTTTATTTAAATAGTTCTGCAGTCCTAGAATGGTGTCCCTTTTATGAATAAGACAAAGGTTAAATCGTGAGGTGTCATCATGCTTTCTGCACGAGTCCAAGTAACAAAACAGTTTCCAAAACTTATCACTGAGAGGGACGCGGAAGTGAACAAGGTGTAGTCTGCTCCTACATGTGAGATTATATAGATGTTGTGCAGCAGGAAGGCACGGGAGGGCGGGATAGGTGTGCCCTTGGCGAGTTCGAAAGAATAATATACATGAAAATATTGGTGGGAGACAGCAAGGAGTGCAGCAGTGCGGGCGTGCTTGAGAAATTGATGACAGTTGATAAAGAGGAGTTGATGAGACGAGTAGTCTTCGACTCCACCCTTCTTAGAAAGTGTGTGAGTGGATCTCCTCGGCCCGTCAGCGCAATGAATGGTGCGCTCCATACATGGGTGCACGCGGTACTTGTACAGCGTCAGCATCTGCTGATGTAGCAAGAAATGAGATGTATAACTTCCAGTTGATATTATTATGGAAGCAGTGCAAGAAGATATGGAAGAAAGGAACAAATGAAGGTTAGAAAACAGGAGATAGTTGTTTTTATGGTTGCAAGTAGTTGTTAATGAATGAATTTAGCTCTAGGCATTTTAGTCTGCCAGATTCTTCTCATTCTTTTTAGAGATTACTGAAAAATCAGAGGTAAGGCATTGTACAGCGTCTTTTTGAGTGATACAGTTCCTGTTGAGAGGATCGTCTGTTTGGTGGAGTTTGCAAATTATAAGGTGCTAGTTACTCGCTTTGCAACATATAGGACACCAAGGTTAAGTAAGATTACTTATTAGTGAAAGGATGATCGGTGGCAGCAGACTAGAAGCGTGTGGAATTCTAGTGACTGATTCTCTGTTAATACACCCTGCAGAAAGGAATAAAAATCATGAAGTTACTAAGAGAGAGATGAAAATTGTAAAGTTAGTTTGAAAATCGAAGATTTCTAGTAAAATCTATAAGAGGTTTTAAATGTGTAAGGCAGTACATTAAAAAAAGAAAAAATCGCTGAAACCCCTTAAGAGAGAATGATCGAGGTCTTGGTGCAACACCATCTGCGAAATCTCCGCTGTCGATCAGATAGATAATTGTGAGCTGATGGATGCTTGGCACACTTCCAAATGAGGTTGGAGCCCAAGGTTTCGGAATGGCAGGAA